>NC_044995.1:9794650-9911318 GCF_008728515.1 Papio anubis | reverse complement strand
CTCTTTTCAGATCTCAATTCCATCAGGAATCCATCTCAGAGTTGACATTCTTAATTTCACCAGCTCTTCAAAAGCGGTGTGGATCTCACACTAATGGCTCATCTCATTTTCACAAAGAAACCACATCCGCGAGATGCTCAACACTCACATGGAACTCGTGGCTGCCATTGGACGGTGCAGAGCTGGGCCTCCCTGCCTCCACCTGCTGGATCCAGTGGTTAAGGAAGGGCTGGAAAGTTCGAGGGCCAGAAACGACAACTCATTTCCCCTCCTGTACTGGTTTTCAGCTCCCAACCCAGTGAGAAACCTGACAGTGAAGGCTCAGACCAACAGCTCCCTCACCCTGACCTGGGAGGCCCCCGATGGCCCAGACCCACAGAACTCCACCTACTGGGTTGAGTACACCAGAGATGGTGGCAGAAGCGAGACTCGAAGCACAACAGACACCAACATCACCGTGGATGAACTTGAACCCGGGTCTTTGTACGTGTTTTCCGTGTGGGTGGAGAAGAATGGAATCAACAGCTCCTGGGAGACTGGAAATGCCACCACAGGTGAGAGGCAGTCGCCATTTGTTTGATCTCTTATTTGTTTAAGGGACGGTAGGCAGGAGAACGGGGCCGATTGTCCAGTCCATAGTCCCTCTGGGCCACATTGAGCCAGGTACCCACGTCCACATCTGGGGCAGTCTCAGCTCAGGAGATGAAGAAGGAATGAATGTCCATGGTACCTCCAGCTGCGAAGCTGGGGCTGGTCTGTGTCTAGAACGCTCTAGAATGTGGACCATAATGCCCAGGAGCATCTTCCTGCACCGACAGGAATGTGTGGGGGCCAAGGCATGTTACCTGAGCTTTCAAGGAAGGAGATACTGTGAGTGGGGACACTCTGACCCTCTGACTCTTCTTCTAGTTCCCAACTGTGTCACATATTGAGGCTGGAAACTCAGATCGTCAGCTCCATGACCCTGATGTGGACAGCTCCCTGTGTCTACACCTCCATTGTCCAATATGGTAGCCACTAGCCACACGTGGCTATTAAATTTAAACTCATTAAAGTTGCATGAAATTGCAAATTCAGTTTCACATTTCGGGTGCTCAAAAGGCCTGTTGAGGGGCTCCCAGTACCCCCTTCATCCTCCGCTGTGCTAATGCCTACCATATTGGAAAGTCAGAGGCCATCTTCACCACCACACAAAGCTCCCTTGATTCTCTCTTTTTTTTTTTTTTTTTTAGAGCCAGAGTCTCGCTTTGTCACCCAGGCTGGAGTGCAGTGGCAGGATCATAGCTCACTGCAGCCTGAAATTCCTGGGCTGAAGCCATCCGCCCACCTCAGCCTCCCAAGTAGCAGGGACTACAGACGTGGGCCACCACGCCTGACTAATGTATTGTTTTTTAGAGATGAGGTCTTGCTATGTGGTCCAGGCTGGTCTCTAACTCCTGGCCTCAAGCAATCTCCCAACCTCCGCCCCTCAAATTGCTGAGATTACAGGCGTGAGCAATTGTGCTGGGCCATGGGGCCTCTCTTAGGCAGTGACTCCAGGCATAAAGGCTTCACCTTATGATATAATCTTGCAAGGGCCCGACCTCTTAATGCTATTCCATTGGAGATTAGGTTTCAGCTTATGGATTTGTGGAAGGGGACACACATATGGAGGCTATAGTGCTACTCAAATTATGACCTACATGTGAGCTGCTTCAGTGTTCCAGGGAGCTGACTGGAAATGAGTCGGCGCCACCCCAGACCTACTGCTCAGAACCCGCATTCAACGAGATCCCCCGTGAGATGTGCACACATTAAAGTTTTTTCTTTTTTTCTTTTCTTTCCTGTTTTTCTTTTCTTTTCTTTTGTTGTTGTTGTTTTTGTTTTGTTTTGTTTTGTTTTTGAGATAGAGTCTTGCTCTGTTGCCCAGGCTGGAGTGCAGTGGTGCAATCTCAGCTCACTGCAACCTCTGCCTCCTGGGTTCAAGCGATTCTCATGCCTCAGCTTCCCAAGTAGCTGGAATTACAGGCACACGCCATACCATGCCTGGCTAACTTTTGTATTTTTAGTAGAGACAGCGTTTCTTTTTCTTTTTTTTTTTTTTTTTTGAGATGAAGTCTCACTCTTGTCCCCCAGGCTGGAGTGCAATGGTGCGATCTCGGCTCACTGCAATCACTGCCTCCTGGGTTCAAGCGATTCTCCTGCCTCAGCCTCCCGAGTTGCTGGGATTACAGGCACCCGCCACCACGCCTGGCTAATTTTTGTATTTTTAGTAGAGAAGGGGTTTCACCATGTTGACCAGGTTGGTCTCGAACTCCCGACCTCAGGTGATCCACCCGCCTCGGCCTCCCAAAGTGCTGGGATTACAGGCGTGAACCACTGCGCCCGGCCGAGACAGCGTTTCTACTAAACCCCGTTGACCATGTTGCCCGGGCTGGTCTTGAACTCCTGACCTCAGGTGATCCACTTGCCTCAGCCTCCCAAAGTGCTGGGATTACAGGCGCGAGCCACTGCGCCCGACACATTGAAGTTTGAGAAACACGGTCTAGAACATACACCCTGCGTCTGCTGGCACCAGCAGTTGAACAAGAGCTAAGACCATGGAGGGCAGTGAGGGGCCCACTCCTGCCCCGTTTTGTTCTGTATCTCTGCCCACATAGGATCTTCTTCCTAATTTCTCAGCCCCCAACCCAGTGACAAACCTCCATATGGAGACTCAGACCAACAGCTCCATCACCCTGAGCTGGGACGTCCCCAGTGGCCCAGACCTTCAGGACTACACCTACTGGATAGAGTACACTGGAGACGGTGGTGGAACTGAGACCCGAAACACAGCAAAGGCCAGTGTGACAGCTGAGGGACTCGAACCCGGAACCTTGTACACATTCTCTGTATGGGCAGAAAAAAATGGAGCACATGGCTCCAGGCAGAATCTCAGCATCTCCACAGGTAGGAACCCTCAGTGCCCACTCCCTGTTTTGGTGAGAGGTTCAGAACCGGCAGCAGCGGCGTGGCACCTCCTCTGGGCTCTGGCTCTGTAGTCCGTAGGCTCTTCAGCCTCACTGAGCTCAGACATCCCCCTCTCCAAGTTCACAGGTAGATGTAATCACAGCTGGGAGCTGGCTCTGTCCTGAAGAAGAAGACAGCCCGTGCGGCTGATCTCTGCCACTGGGCGATTGAGGACTTCAAGGGAGGGCACACTGGTGGCACTCTTATATTTCCCCTTCCCTTCCTCTTTCTTTTCCTTTCTTTCCTTTCTTTTCTTCAGTCCTTCCTTCCTTCCTTTCTTTTTCTTTCTTTCTTTATTTTTTCCTTCCTTCCTTCCTTTCTTTCTTCTTCTTTCTTTCTCTCTTTCTCCTTTCTTTCTTTATCCCTTCCCCTTCCTCTTTCTTTCCTTTCCTTTCCTTTCTTTCCTTCCTTCCTTCCTTCCTTCCTTCCTTTTTCTTTCTTTCTTTCTTTCTTTCTTTCTTTCTTTCTTTCTTTCTTTCTCTCTGTCTCTTTCTTCCTTCCTTCCCTTCTTTCCTTCTTTCTCTTTCTTTTCTTTCCTTCCTTTCTTCCTTCCTTCCTTTCCTTCTTTCCTTCTTTCTTTCTTTCTCTTTCTTTCTTTCTTTCTTTCTTTTCTTTCTTTCCTTCTTTCCTTCTTTCTTTCTTTCCCTTTCCTTCTTTCCTTCTTTTCTTTCTTTTTTCTTAAGACAGAATTTTCCTCTGTCACCCAGGCTGGAGTACAATGGCACAATCTCAGCTCACCGCAATTCAGCCTCCTGGGCTCAAGCAATTCTCCTGCCTCCGCCTTCCAAGTAGCTGTGACTACAGGCACGCACCACCACACCCAGCTAATTTGTGTATTTTTAGTAGAGACAGGGTTTTGCCATGTTGCCCAGACTTGTCTTGAATTCCTGGCCTCAAGTGATCCACCCACCTTGGCCTCCCAAATTGTTGGGATTACAGACGAGAGTCACTGCGCCTGGTCTCTCTCTCTCTCTCTCTCTCTCTCTCTCTCTCTCTCTCTCTCTCTCTCTCTCTCTCTCTCTCTCTCTCTCTCTCTCTCTCTCTCTCTCTCTCCCCCTCTCTCTCTCTCGATGATCCTGCTCTGTCTCCCAGGCTGGAGTGCAGAGGCACAGTCATAGCTCACTGTAGCCTGAACCTCCCAAGCTCAAGCGATCCTCCCACCTCAGTCTCCCTAGTAGCTGGGACTACAGGCATGTGCTACTGTGCCCAGCTAATTTGTTTTAATTTTCAGTAGAGCTAGGGTCTCACTATGTTGCTCAGGCTGGTCTCAAATTCCCAGACTCAGGCAGTCCTCCAGGTTTAGCTTCCCAAAGTGCTGAGATTACAGGCCTGAGCCACCGTGCCCTGCCAGGAAGTATTTCTTAATGAGCTGGGCTGCACAAGGACAGGGCATATCACTGTGTTCTGGACTCTTGGGGACTAGGGGACGTGGAAATCCTGACTCTGCTCCCTCTCCCAGTCCCCAACGCAGTGAGAAGCCTCAGCAGGCAGGACGGGACCAACAGCTCTATCACGTTGCGCTGGACAGCTCCCCAGGGCCCAGGCCAGGCTTCCTACACCTACTGGGTCTCATTAATCGGGGAGGGCATGACTGACCCCAGGACGCAAAACACCTCAGATACTGAACTCATTCTAAAGGAACTGGAAGCTGGCCTCCTGTACCACCTCACCGTCTGGGCCGAGAGGAATGAGGTCGGAGGCTATAACAGCACCCTCACTGCAGCCACTGGTGAGACACAGTCAGTTCTCAATACAACTCTATTAGGATGGGGGAAGGGAAAATGTGAAGGGACTTTGGGAGCTCCTTGGGAGACGAAGAGTTCCCATGGGCCCCTCCAGCCTCACCGGCCGGAGCTTAACCCTATAGGCCCCGTTCCTAGTGGGTGTCATTTCTTAGCAGACAGGGCTTTCCAAGCTATGGGACCTGTTTCTTCTCCCTTTCGGAAATGGGCTCTTTGGGGTCAGGGAGAGCCCTCAGTTGTCCAGAACGACCTCTCAGGAGCTGACAGTCACCAGCTGGACAATAGCCAACAGCTGGTCCCAGGGAATTAGATGAACCAAGAGGCCCCCATCTCTCAGCCTAGGCACAGTGGGTCCCACTCATGAGAAAATTCAAAATCACTCTGGAGACTAGCTTCATTCTTTTTTTTTTTTTTTTTTTTTTGAGACAGGGTCTTGCTCTGTTGCCCAGGCTGGAGTGCAGTGGTGTGATCATGGCTCACTGCAGCCTCGACCTCCTGGGCTCAAGTGATCCTCCCATCTCAACCTCCTGAGTAGCTGGGACCACAAGCGTGAGCCACCATGCCCAGCTCATTTAAAACATTATTTTTTGTAGAGACAGGGTCTCCTTATGTTGCCCAAGCTGGTCTCGAACTCTTGGGCTCAAGTGATCTTCCTGCCTTGGCCTCCCTAGGCACTGAGATTATAGGAGTGAGCCACCATGCCTAGCCTGAACCTGGAACTCTTCAATCCTTGGTCATTTGGGCTAAAAAGATGAAATTTGTCAGCTCCCTCTAGAAAGGTGGTGTGTCTAGAGTGAGAAGGCACCCTACCTGGGGTTCCCGTGGAAAAGAAAATACAGAGATCAGATCTCAAGGGCCCTGAGAGGTGGTGGACTACAAATCCCATCACACCATAGAGCCATGACTTCATAAGCTGCAGCGATACAGAGAGTCTGTGGCCTCATGGGAGTTATAGTTTCAGTGGGTGGGATTGGTGTGCATTTGGGAAGAACAAAAAGATGACAGGGTGGGACCCAGGGCTGTAGCCAGGGGACGGAGAGGGCTAGGAGATTTTGGTCCCCACAATCTTTGGGTGTCTAGGCTCTTTCCTGTGGTTCAGCCTCCTTAGTCACTGGAGCCATCAATAATGGGTATCTCAGCTTTGCTGTGGGAGAGAGGCAGGGAGGCTAGGGTAGGAGGGTCTTTGAGGATACCCCCTTAGGCCTCTGTTCTCACTTCTCAGCTCCCAGTGAGGTAACAGATCTCCAGAATAAAACTCAGACTAAGAACTCAGTCACGCTGTGGTGGAAGGCCCCTGGAGACCCCCACTTTCAGCTGTACATATACTGGGTCCAGTGGGCCAGCGAGGGACATCCCCAGAGGGGGCAATATCCCCGAGCGAATTGGGCCAACCAGACCCGCAGGACCAATGAGACACAGTACAAGGTGGAGGCGCTGGAACCCGGGACTCTGTACAACTTCACCGTGTGGGCAGAGAGGAATGACGTAGCCAGTTCCATGCAGAGCCTCCGTGCGTCCACATGTGAGACTCCCCTTCCTGCCTTCATGTGGTGAACTGGGCTTAGCTCAGGCCTTGAGGGCTGAGAGATGAATGGAATACAAATCCCATCAGGCCACGGGCCATGACTTCATGAGCTGCAGTGATGGAGGAGCCCAAGGCCTCATGGGAGTTGTAGTTTGGAGGGACTTGTGTCCATTTGGGGAGGACAGAAAAGGAGGGAAGATAATGAATTTGGATTTGGGGAGGAAGGGATGGGCTCCTCTCAGAAAACTGGCCTGAGTAGTGGGGATAGGGGTGGAGGGGGTGGAAAACCACTTTGGATGGCGCTGCTGACCTCTTGCTTCCTTCACCCAGACCCAGACGCAGTCACCATCACTTCCTGCGTCAGCACCTCAGGGGGCTATGGAGTCATCTTGACCTGGTCCTGTCCCCAGGGAGGCTACGAGGCCTTTGAGTTGGAGGTGGGAGGACAGCGGGGCTCCCAGAACAGATCTTCATGTCGGAAGGGTGTGTCTGTGTCAGGTCTTGGGCCGGCTCAGTCCTACCCAGCCACCATCACGACCATCTGGGATGGAATGAGGGTTGCATCTCCCTCTGTGACCTGCCACACTGAGAGTGCAGGTGAGCGGAGCCTTGTGGGCCAGGCAGCTACGATGAAATGCTCAGTAGACCCCATCATGCCCCGTTGTGAGGAAATCAATGGGACTCTTCTGTTTCTCATTTCCTTTGAAACATCGTTTTTATTTTATATTTCGAGATGGAGTTTTGCACTTGTTGCCCAGGCTGGAATGCAGTGGCATGATCTTGGCTCACGGCAACCTCTGCCTCCCGGGTTCAAGCGATTCTCCTGCCTCAGCCTCCTGAGTAGCTGGGATTACAGGCACGTGCCACCATGCCCAGCTAATTTTTGGATTTTTAGTAGAGATGGAGTTTCACCATGTTGGCCAGGCTGGTCTCGAACTCCTGACTTCAGGTAATCCACTCGCCTCAGGCTCCCAAAGTGCTGGGATTACAGGTGTGAGCCACCACCCCCATCTACAACTCACCACTTAAAGGTACAATTCAATGACTCTTCTTATATTCACAACGTTGTGCAACCATCATCACTATCAGTTTTAGAACATTTTCATTACCCCCAACAGAAAGCTCACCCCGCTGAACCATCACCCCCTAGTTCTCCCATTCCCCAGCCCCCAGCCCTCGGAAATCTCTCATCCACTTTCAATCTCTATAGATTTGCCTCTCCAGGGCGTTTCATTAAAATGCAATCATAGAACGGGCACAGTGGCTCATGTCTGGAATCCCAGCACTTTGGGAGGCTGAGGTGGAAGGATCACTTGACCTCAGGAGTTCGAGACCAGTCTGGGCAACAGAGTGAGACCCTGTCTCTACATTTTAAAAAATTAGCCAGCCGTGGTGGTGTGCGCCTGTAGTCCTAGCTACAAGGGAGGCTGAGTCAGAAGGATCACTTGAGCCTAGGAGTTTGAGACTGTAGTGAACTATAATCGGGGCCCCTGCACTCCAGCCTGGGTGAAGGAACGAGACCCTGTTTCAAAAACAAAACAAAACAAATGCCATCATAATTATGTGTTTCTTTGTGACTGGCCACTTTCAGTGAGCGTAATTTGTTTTGTTTTTGTGTTTGTTTTGTTTTGAGACTCACTCCGTCACCCAGGCTGGAGTGCAATGGTGCAATCTCTGCCCGCTGCAACCTCTGCCTCCAGGGTTCAAGCAATTCTTGTGCCTCAGCCACCCAAGTATCTGGGATTACAGGCATATGCCACCATGCTTGGCTAACTTTTTATTTTTTATTTATTTTTTATTTTTGAGGCAGAGTTTCACTCTTGTCGCCCAGGCTGGAATGCAGTGGTGTGATCTCGTCTCACTGCAACCTCCACCTCCCGGGTTCAAGTGATTCTCCTGCCTCAGCCTCCTGAGTAGCTGGGATTATAGGTGCCTGCTACCACACCCAGCTAATTTTTATACTTTTAGTAGAGATGGAGGTTTGCCATGTTGGCCAGGCTGGTCTCGAACTCCTGACCTCAAGTAATCCTCCTGCCTCTGCCTCCCAAAGTGTTGGGATTATAGGCGTGAGCCACCGCTCCTGGTCCATCCATTCATTTTTATCCATTCCCTGATCCAGTTGATGGATCAGTTGAGTAGTTTCCACTTTTGACTGTTACGGGTAATGCCACTAGGAATGTTTGTGGACAGGTTTTGTGTGGACGTATGTTTGTATTTCTCTTGGGTCTATACCCGGTAGTGGTACTGAGGGATCACATGGGAACTATATGTCTAACTGCCCCCTTCCTTTTTTTTTTTTCCTAATGTGGTTGTATCATCTTGCATTAATCAATGGGATACTTGAAGAAGTTTGGAGTTTAGACTTTGGAAAGACCTGGCCATGTGCCAAGACCGTGGCCATAAGCCTCACTCTGCCCCATCGATCACTCCCTAGGAATGGGGTTACTTATGAGATTGGGTCTCCAATCTGGAGAGAGACTGGGGGTTGACGCGGCGATCAATGGATGCTGTTTGAACTGGGCTTTGCCAGACTCCATTGTCTGGAAAGTTCTCTGCCTTAGTAACAAGGATCCCTGAGAGAACAGGTCCTCTAGTCCAATTCTGTGAGCCCACGTCCATGAACAAGTCTCCCCTATAGGTTGTAAGACTCTGCAGTTCCCTGTCAACAAGCACGCTCTTCCCAGGATTGTTGAGAAGCTGCAGCTTGGCGGCCTTCAAGGCTGATGGAGATGGGCCATAGGCTTGAGTCTACCCTAAGACCAGACATTTAATGACAGGTCTTGGAAGAGCTGTGCCATCAGCCTGAGAGCAGCCATAGACACCACACCACAGATCAGCCAGGTGCGGTGGCTCACGCCTGTAATCCCAGCACTTTGGGAGGCTGAGGCGGGCGGATCACCTGAGGTTGGGAGTTTGAGACCAGGCTGACCAACATGGAGAAACCCTGTCTGTACTAAAAATACAAAAAATTAGCCGGGCGTAGTGTCGTGTACCTGTAATCCCAGCTACTCAGGAGGCTGAGGCAGGAGAATCACTAGAAACCAGGAGGTGGAGGTTGCAGTGAGCCGGGATCGTGCCATTGTGCTCCAGCCTGGGCAACAGGGCAAAACTCTGTCTCAAAAAACAAACCAAAAAAAAAAAAGACACCACCAGATCTCGGTAGGCTCCGCTGCTGGGGAGCCCTTCCGCAGCCAGCAGGACCTCTGAGAAGATGAAGCCTCAATTCTGGGGAGAACAGAAGCCGTCCATGCTGGGGACAATTTCACAACCGGCGAAGTGTTTCCTCTGCCTCGGCACTACAGATGTTTCAGGCTAGATCCTTCTTTGTTGGGGGTGGTAGGGGGCATCCTGTGCACTGTAGGATATTGAGCCGCGCGTCTGGTTCCCACCAACTAGATGCCAGTAGCACTCCCACTTCCCAGCTGTGACAACCAAAAATGTCTCCAGACATTGCCCAGTGCCTCTTTGGGAACAAAATCACTCTTGTTGAGAACCACAAGTCTAAGCTAAGGAAGGTGAGAGTCACTTTTTGAGACATGATTTCACTCTGTTGCCCAGGCTGGAGTGCAGCAATACGATCACGGCTCACTGCAGCCTCCACCTCCCAGGCTCAAGTGATCCTCCTGCCTCAGTCCCCCGAGTAGCTGGGACTATAGGCATGTACTACCATGCCCAGCTGTTTTGTTGGGGTCTTTTTTTTCTGAGAAGACTCTCGCTGTGTCTCCCAGGCTGGAGTGCAGTGGTGCAGTCTCAGCTCACTGCAACCTCCACCTCCCGAGTTCAAGTGATTCTCATGCTCAGCCTCCTTAGTAGCTGGGATGACAGGTGTGCACCACCATACCCAGCTAACTTTTGTATTTTTAGTAGAGGCAGGGTTTTGTTATGTTGCCCAGGCTGATCTCAAACTCCTGGGCTCAAGTGATCCACCCACCTCAGCCTCCCAAAGCGTTGGGATTACAGGCGTGAGCCATCGCACCTGGCCAGGAGTCATTCTTCAGCACCCAGGTCACCTCTGAAAATGATGGACAGTTGACTTTTGAACAATGGTCCCCTACACAGTAGAAAATCTGCATATAACACCTGGGCGCAGTGGCTCACGCCTGTAATCCCAGCACTTTGGGAGGCCAAGGCAGGCGGATCATGAGGTCAGGAGATCAAGACCATCCTGGCTAACATGGTGAAACCCCATCTGTACTAAAAATACAAAAAATTAGCCGGGTGTGGTGGCGGGCGTCTGTAGTGCCAGCTACTCGGGGGGCTGAGGCAGGAGAATGGCATGAACCAGGGAGGCAGAGGTTGCAGTGAGCTGAGATCGCGCCACTGCACTCCAGCCTGGGCGACAGAACGAGACTCCGTCTCAAAAAAAGAAAAAGAAAAAAAATCTGCATATAACATTTGACTCCCCCAAAATTTAACTACTACTACCTACTCTTGATTGGAAGCCTTACCAATAACATAACATATATTTTGTCTGTCATATGTACTACATATTGTATTATTTTTGTTTGTTTGCTTTTGAGACGGAGTCTCGCTCTGTCACCCAGGCTGGAGTGCACTGGCGCGATCTCTGCTCACTGCAAGACCCGCTTCCCGGGTTCACACCATTCTCCTGCCTCAGCCTCCCGAGTAGCTGGGACTACAGGCGCCCGCCACCACGCCCGGCTAATTTTTTTTGTATTTTTAGTAGAGACAGGGTTTCATCGTATTAGCCAGGATGGTCTCGATCTCCTGACCTCGTGATCTACCTGCCTGGGCCTCCCAAAGTGCTGGGATTACAGGCTTGAACCACCCCGCCTGGCTCTACTATATACTGTATTCTTATAATCAAGTAGCTAGAGAAAAAAAGTTCTTAAGAACATCCTAAGGAAGAAAAAATGTATTCACTATTTATGAAGTGGATCATCATAAAGGTCTTCATCCCTGTGGTCTTCGCGTTGAGTAGGCAGAGGACGAGGAGGAAGGAGGGGGGCTGGTCTTGCTGTCTCAGGGGTAGAGGAAAATCCATGGGTAAGTGTGTAAGTATAACTGGACCCACGCAGTTCACACCCGTGATGTTCAAAGGGTCAGCTGTAGTTGGACCAGGCTCCTGGGGAAGAGGAAAGGCTGGGCAAGGTTGGAGACAGATGACCAGATAAGACCTGCGCTCTAAGAGCTCCCAACGCCTCCTCCCCACAGGGGTCATTGCCGGAGCCATCGTGGGCATCCTCCTATTTCTCATCCTGGTGGGTCTGCTGTTTTTCTTCCTGAAGAGGAGGTGAGACTCCGCACAGGGCTGACCGCCTGGAGGGTGGGGGCTGGAGAAGAAGGAGGAGGATCCCTGGTTGCAGCCTCACCCCTGAGCCTTTCATCCTAACGTCCTTTTCCCAGGAATAAGAAGAACCCGCAGAAACCAGAACTCAGGGACCTGGTCTTCAGGTGAGCAGAAGGTCTCGGGGGCGCGTCAGAAAGAATCTGGTCAAATCAAGGGGTGTTTGCTGGCTAGGTCAGAGGGCTTTCCTTGAATATCCTGCCTAAAATACTCCCGCGGGGTGTGGCGGCTCACGCCTGTAATGCTAACACTTTGGGAGGCCGAGGTGGAAGCATTGCTTGAGGCCAGGAGTTCGAGACCAGCCTGGGCAACCTAGTAAGACTGCCAGAGGGTGGATCAGTGCATCTACCCACAAAGGTCTCAGAAGGGACCCATGCCCCTGGGACTTCTGCGACAGGGACCACAGCCCTTCCATCTCGACTCACTCCCCAAGCAGCCTGGGCCAGTGAATTCAGTTCTGGTCTCAACTCCTGGACTTTCATTCATTCATTCAGCAGAATTCATTCATTCATTCAGCAAATATCAGCTGAGCACCAGCATGTATCAGGCACTGTTCTAGGTGCCAAACAAACAGCTAATTAAACCAAGATTCCTGCCCGCCAGGGGCTTATATCCTGGTTCAGGAGATATCAATAAACAAGATCACTGGGCATGGTGGCTCACGCCTATAATCCCAGCACTTTGGGAGGCCAAGGCGGGCAGATCACGAGGTCAGGAGATCGAGACCATCCTGGCTAACACGGTGAAACCCCGTCTCCACCAAAAAATACAAAAAACTAGCCGGGCGAGGTGGCGGCGCCTGTAGTCCCAGCTACTCGGGAGGCTGAGGTAGGAGAATGGCGTGAACCCGGGAGGCGGAGCTTGCAGTGAGCCAAGATCGCGCCACTGCACTCCAGCCTGGGCGACAGAGCGAGACTCCATCTGAAAAAATAAAAAATAAAAATAAATAAATAAATAAACAAGGTCATTAAAAATATGATATAAACTTTCAGACGGGGCCAGGCACGGTGGCGCACACCTGTAATCCCAGCTACTCAGGAGGCTGGGGCAGGAGAATCACTTGAATCCAGGAACAGAGGTTGCAGTGAGCCGAGATTGTACCATATATATATAGAATAAACTCGGAGACAAAGCAAGAGGAGGGGATAGGAAGGGTAGAGGAATATTTTGATATTCTTTTTTTTTTTTTTTTTTTTTGAGGTGGAGTCTTGCTCTGTTGCACAGGCTGTAGTGCAGTGGCACGATCTTGGCTCACCGCAACCTCCGCCTCCCGGGTTCAAGCAGCCTCCTGAGTAGCTGGGACCACAGGCATGCACCACCACACCTGGCTAATTTTTGTGTTTTTTAGTACAGACGGGGTTTCACTATGTTGGCCAGGCTGGTCTCAAACTCCTGACCTTGTGATCCACCCACCTTGGCTTCCCAAAGTTCTGGGATTACATGTGTGAGCCATGGCCCCTGGCCTATTTTGATATTCTTCCAATGTGAAAATTAGAAGAAATTAGAGAGAAAATCAGAAGAATTATTTTATTTTATTTTATTTATTAATTTGTCAAGAGAGGGTCTCACTCTGTGGCCCAGGCTGGAGTGCAGTGGCCCTATCATAGCTCACCACAGCCTCGACCTCCTGGGCTCCAGTGGCCCTCCCACCTCAGCCTCCCCTGTAGCTGGGACCACAGGCATGCACCACAATGCCTGGCTAATTTTTAAATTTTTTGTAGAGATGGGGGTGGGAGGGGGCGGTCTTACTAGGTTGCCCAGGCTGGTCTCGAACTCCTGGCCTCAAGCAATCCTTCCACTTCGGCCTCCCAAAGTGTTAGCATTACAGGCGTGAGCCGCCACACCCCGCGGGAATATTTTAGGCAGGATATTCAAGGAAAGCCTTGCTAACGAGATGACTAAGAGGAAGTCATCTGAGTACAAACCTACGCAAGTGGGAGAGGAGCAGTGCATGCATCTGGGAAGGGCGTTCCGAGGACAGGGAGGGCGAGTGGAGGGCCCGAGGCAGCAGCACACGTGAGGTTCAGAGAACATCGTGCATCTCCCGCTGAGCAGAGCGAGGAAAGGGAGGGAGGTGGGAAATGAGATCAGAGCGACATCAGTGGGGCCAGAGCAGGCACAGGCTTGTAGATAAAAGTTAGGACTTTGGATTTATCGTGAGATGGGAGTTCTGAAAAGATTTTGAATAGATTAGTGACACAGCCTAACAGGTGTAAGAAGCAAAGGGAAGAGATTTGTAATAATCCAGACAAGAGGCCAGGCGCGGTGGCTCACACCTGTAATCCCAGCACTTTGGGAGGCTGAGGCAGGAGGATCACTTGAGGTCAGGAGTCCGACCTCTGTATTTTTGTATTCTACTAAAAATACAAAAATTAGCCGGGCATGGTGGTGGGCACCTGTAATCCCAGCTGCTCAGGAGGCGGAGGCAGGAGAATCGCTTGAGCTTCGGAGGCTGAGGTGGCAGTGAGCCGAGATCACACCATTGCACTGCAGCCTGGGCGACAGAATGAGACTCTGTCTCAAAAAAAAAAAGAGAGAAAAAGAAAGAAAGTGAAACTACAAGAATGAGCCAAACCCTGTAAGAAATGTGTGTCCAGTGAGAAAAGTGGCTTGGGGCTGGACACTGGGGAACAGTTAGCTTTTAAGACGGACAGAGGAGGAGGGGCCTGCCCAGGAAATGGACGAGCAGCAGCTGGGTAGGTGGGGGCCAAGCCAGGACCAGTGTTCAGGAACAGTGCAGATCCAGGAAACAAGCAGGCACAGGCGGTGGTGCTACACAATGCTGAGCAGTCAGGCCGGTGGGGGCTGAAACGTGGCCTTTGCAATTACAGACAGGGAGGTCATGACGATTTTGGAGAAAGGTGGTCCCTGGAGTGGTAGATACAGACTCCAGGCCATGGTGATGGGATAACAGGAAGGAGAAACACTGGTCTGCATGAGAAGTTTGAGTGTAGGGCTGTCTGAGTAGGTTTATTATTATTATTATTTTATTTTTTATTTTTTGAGATGAAGTCTCGCCCTGTCACCCAGGCTGGAGTGTAGTGGTGCGATCTCGGTTCACTGCAACCTCTGCCTCCTGGGTTCAAGCGATTCTCCTGCCTCAGCCTCCCGAGTAATCGGGACTACAGGTGTGCAACACCACGCCCAGATTATTTTTGTATTTCTAGTAGAGACGGGGTTTCACCATGTGGGCCAGGCTGGTCTCAAACTCCTGACCTCGTGATCCACCTGCCTCAGCCTCCCAAAGTGCTGGGATTACAGGTATGAGGCATCGCGCCCGTCGAGACAGCATTTATAAAATTCTATTGCAAGCTGGGCGCAGTGACTCATGCCTGTAATCCTAGCACTTTGGGAGGCCGAGGTGGGAAGATTGCCTGAGATCAGGAGTTTGAGACCAGCCTGGGAAATACGGTGAAACCTTATCTGTACTAAAATACAAAAAATTAGCCAGGTGGTGTGGCGGGCACCTGTAGTCCCAGCTACTCGGGAGGCTGAGGCAGGAGAATTGCTTGAACCTGGGAGGCAGAGGTTACAGTGAGCCGAGATCGTGCCACTGCACTCCAGCCTGGGCGACAGAACGAGACTCTGTCTCCAGAGGAAAAAAAAAAATTATATTACAAGAGGAAGAGTGAGAAAGAGCTGAAGTTCCATGAAGTCAAGCAACTTTTTTTAATGTTTTAATTTTAGTTTTAAAAATTGAGACAGGATCTCACTCTAGGCTGGAGTATAGTGTGGCAAACACAGCTCGCTGCAGCCTTGACCTCCTGGTTCAAGTGATCCTCTTATCTCAGCCTGTGAGTAGCTGGGACCACAGTTGTGCACCACCATGCCTGCCTGATTTTTTAATACGTAAATTTCTGTGGAGACAGTGTCCTGCTGTGTTGCCCAGGCTGGTCTTAAACTCCTGGGCTCAAGCAATCCTTCTGGCTCAGCCTCTCAAAGTGCTGGAATGACAGGCGTGAGCCACCGTGCCGAGCCTCCCTTGTTTTTGAGGCTGAGTCATAGTCCATTGTATGGCTCGACCACGTTTGGTTTATCCGTTCCCCCATAGATGGAGGCTTAGGTTGCGTCCACCTCTGGGCTATCCTGAACGTTATAAATATGGGCATGCAAATAGGCTTTTGAGTCTTTGCTTTCAGTTATTTTGGGGATATACCCAGGAGTGGCATTGCTGGATCAAAAACACCTTTTCATTGATCCCAAAAGCACTATATATATATAAAATACACATGTGTATATATATACACATACACACACACACACATATATATGTATACATATATATACATACCATTATTATAAGATTTCAGTGAGTGGAAAGGATATATATATATCTCTATATATATAGATAGATATATATAGAGAGAGATATATATATATAGAGAGAGAGAGAGAGAGAAATGGACAGAGTCTTGCTCTGTTGCCCAGGCTGGAGTTTGGTGGTGCAGTCTCGGCTTACTCAACCTCCACCTCCCAGGTACAAGTGATTCTCCTGCCTCAGCCTCCTGAGCAGCTAGTAGACTACAGGCAGACACCACCACGCCCGGCTAATTTTTGTATTTTTAGTAGAGATGGGGTTTCTCCATGTTGGTCAGGCTGGTCTCAAACTCCTGACCTCAGGTGATCCGCCCGCCTCAACCTCCCAAAGTGCTGGGATTACAGATGTGAGCCACCGTGCCCAGCCCTCAAAAGCACAAGATTAAAAGAGGTTATGGTCTTTTCTCCCTGCTCCCCCAAAACCCGTAGCTTCCCAGGGGACATCCTGGCTGAAGACTTCGCTGATCACGTCAGGAAGAATGAGAAGGACAGCAACTGCGGTTTTGCAGACGAGTACCAGGTGGGGATGGGACAGAAGGGCTGAGCTCAGCCTCCCTCCGGTGGCCTAATCCCCAATCCCCACCCCTTGGCCAGACCTCATGGCTTTCAGGATTAAGCAAAAGCAGCATCGCATAAGTCACTGGATTGTGCAGAGATTCCCAGGCTTGTTATCTTTCCGCTCACTGACATCTTAAAATAATGGCGGGTCAGTCCTAAAGTAACTCTCTCCGCTCCCACCAAGTGAGCCCTTTCTCCCCTGACACCTGCTTTCTTGCCTGCCTGAGGAAGTCCCATGGTTCCCTAAATCCTCCTGAATGCCCCACAGGGCAGGTGGCACACATATGTTCTGTGTTGGTGGGTGCCATAGAATCTCAGGGTGCAAGGGATAGACAAGGGGTGATGTCGAAGAAGGCAAGGGGAGCTTGGGGGGTACCCTCGAGGGAAAGTAGAGAAAATCCAACACCAGGTACCGCCTCTGCCTGCACCCCCAGCAACTGTCCCTGGTGGACCACAGCCAGTCTCAGACGGTGGCGTCAGCTCCAGAGAACAACGGCAAGAACCGCTACAGAAATGTACTGCCCTGTGAGTCTCGGGCTTCTGCTGCTTTCGTCCCAGCCCCGATCTACTCAGTACCCCATCCCGGTCCCCTTCTCCTACCCACTTTGAGAGACAAGACCTGCCTCCTACCGTGGGAACCCACACACACTTTTTTCTTTTTCTTTTTCTTTTCTTTCTTTCTTTTCTTCTTTTCTTTTCTTTTTTTTTTTGAGATGAGTCTCGCTCTGTCGCCCAGGCTGGAGTGCGGTGTACGATGTCAGCTCCGCACTGCAACCTCCGCCTCGAGGGTTCAGCCATTCTCTGCCTCAGCCTCCCGGTAGCTGGGACTGTGGTGCCGCCACCGCGCCATTTTTTATTTTTAGTAGAGATGGGGTTTCACCGTGTTATCCAGGATGGCCTCGATCTCCTGACCTTGTGATCCACCCGCCTCGGCCTCCCAAAGTGCTGGGATTGCAGGTGTAAGCCACTGTGCCTGGGCCCCCCTCCCCATTTTTTTCCTTTGAGACAGAGTCTTGCTCTGTTGCCCAGGCTGGAGCGAAATGGTGCCACCTCAGCTCACTGCAACCTCCACCTCTCGGGTTCAAGCAATCCTCCCACCTCAGCCTCCCTAGTAGCTGGGATTACAGGGCCCGCCACCATGCCTGACTAATTTTTGTATTTTTAGTAGTGACTGGGTTTCACCACGTTGGCCAGGCTTGTCTCAAATTCCTGACCTCAGGTGATCCACCCACCTCAGCCTCCCAAAGTGCTGGGATTACAGGCGTGAGCCACTGTACCCGGCTGTGGGTCCCTTTGAGAGTCCTCCTGGCCTGCTCCCTGCAGCTGGGGTCCCTCCGCCCCTCCCAATCCCTGCATGGCTCCCAGCGTCTGCCGGCATCTCAGCATGACTTCTGTCCATGGGTCTTGGTCTTGTCTCTGTGCCTCTCTGGGTCTCTCTGCCTGGCTAATGCTGGCCTCTTCTCCTAGATGACTGGTCCCGGGTGCCCCTGAAGCCCATCCACGAGGAGCCAGGCTCTGACTACATCAATGCCAGCTTCATGCCCGTAAGGTCATGGTTGGGATTGAAAGGGTGCCCAGAAGGCCTGGAGAGATCAGAGCTGGCGGGGGGTCATCTAGAGGCCCCCCTGACCCGCCTGCCTTCCTCAACCAGGGTCTCCGGAGCCCCCAGGAGTTCATCGCCACCCAGGGTCCCCTGCCACAGACGGTGGGTGACTTTTGGCGCCTGGTGTGGGAACAGCAGAGCCACACCCTGGTCATGCTGACCAACTGCATGGAGGCCGGCCGGGTGAGAGATCTGAGTCCTGGGTGCTGACTGGGTGCAGGACCCTGCCCTGAACACTGATCCAATGTAGACCCCACACCCAGACCTCACGGATTCCTCCAGGGTGACCCCGGGTGTCTTCAGTGTAGACCTGTTCCCCACTCTCCCCCCCAGCCCATCTGCTGGTTCACATATGGGGCCTAAAGCAGACCCCACAGATCTGGGGAAGAGGAGTTCTGTTCTCTGACCCCTCCTCCTCCCCCAGGTGAAGTGTGAGCATTACTGGCCTCTGGACTCGCAGCCCTGCACCCATGGACACCTGCAGGTAACCCTGGTGGGTGAGGAAGTGATGGAGAACTGGACGGTACGGGAACTGCAGCTCCTCCAGGTGCGTGTGTCCAGCCCCGTCCTGGCCATCAGCCTTCTCCTGTGACATATGCCATGCTTCCAGGACCCTCCACCAACTCCAACCTTCCACTCACTCCTCTGAGGAGCTGCAGTGTGCCCCAGGGAACCCACTCCTAGTGGTAGAAGCCGGGTCCTCCTTACATTCATCTCCAGAGCCTGTGAGCGCTCCCTCCTTCCAGGTGGAGGAACAGAAGACGCTATCCGTGCGGCAATTCCACTACCAGGCCTGGCCAGACCACGGCGTTCCCTCCTCCCCAGACATCTTGCTGGCTTTCTGGAGGATGCTCCGGCAGTGGCTGGATCAGACCACGGAGGGAGGCCCACCCATTGTACACTGCAGGTGGGGACCAGCCCAAGACCCTTGGTCTTGAAAGAACCGCTCCCTTGGGGCTCAGACGATGGTATTAGATGGGACCCTGGGAACTTACAGGGGAGGTGGAAGAGGGAGAGAAGGAGGAGGTGGATGCGGAAGATAAAGGGGGATGTGAAGCAGTTAAGGAAAGAAGGAGGGGCTGGGTGCGGTAGCTCACGCCTGTAATCCCAGCACTTTGGGAGGCCAAGGCAGTCGGATCACGAGGTCAAGAGATTGAAACCATCCTGGCTAACACAGTGAAACCCCATCTCTACTAAAAATACAAAAAATTAGCCGGGCGTGACAAGCACTATGGTCCCAGCTCCCTGAAGGAGCTGAGGCAGGCATGGCGTGGTACAGACGACTTGCAATGGCAGCTGCACTCCAGCCTGCAGGTGACAGGCGGGAACTCTCAAAAAGAAAAAGCTAAGGTCTTGATGGCTCAAGCCTGTAATCCCAGCACTTTGGGAGGCCCGAGGCAGTGGGATCCACCCGAGGTCAGGAGATCGAGACCATCCTGGCTAACCGGTGAAACCCGTCTCTACTAAAAATTTTTTTTTTTTTTTTTTTTTTTTTTGAGGCGGAGTCTAGCTCTGTCGCCCAGGCTGGAGTGCAGTGGCGGATCTCAGCTCACTGCAAGCTCTGCCTCCCAGTTCACCTTAATTCTCCTGCCTCAACCTCGAGTAGCTGGGACTACAGGCATCCCTTCCTCCTTGAGCTAGTTTTTGTATTTTTAGTAGAGACAGGGTTTCACCGGGTTAGCCAGGATGAAGGTCTCGATCTCCTGACCTGTTGATCCGCCTCACGGCCTCCCAAAGTGCTGGGATTGCAGGCGAGCCGCAGCCCGGCTCTACTAAAAATTTAAAAAACTAGGCCGGGCCCGGTGAGAGCAGTCTTCTCGGAGGAGAACTGAGCAGGAAGGCGTGAACAGGAGCAAGAACTGCACAGTGGCTAATCTGCAGCCTAATCAAAAGGAAGATAAGGATGAAAAGATGGGAATGAAAGATGAAAGGCAGGCCAGTCACGGTGGCTCACGCCTGTAAATCCCAGCCTTTGGGGAGGCTGAGGCAGGTGGATCATAGGGTTTCCAGGAGTTTGAGACCAGCCTGGCCAACATGGCGAGCCTGTCTCTACTAAACATACAAAATTAGCTGGGTGTGGTGGCAGGCACCTGTAATCCCAGCTACTTGGGTTCGGGCGGGAGAGCCAGCGAACCCGGGAGGCCGGAGGTTGCAGTGAGCCGAGTCACACCTACTGCCCTCCAGCCTGGGTGACTCTGTCTCAATTTAAGAAAAAAAAGGAAAAAAAAATGAGGCCGGGTCTGCGATTGGCCTCAAGCCTGTAATCCCAACACTTTGGGAGGCCGAGATGAAGTGAATCACAGTTCAGGAGATCAGAGACCATCCTGGCTAAGCATAATTGAAACCCCGTCTCTACTAAATAAAATTAGCCAGGCGGTGGGGCGCCTGTACTCCAGCTACTCGGGAGGCTGAGGCAGGAGAATAGAAGCGTGAACCAGGGCCCGGGGCTTGCAGTGAGCTGAGATCCCGGCCACTGCCTCCAGCCTGGGCAACAGAGCCGAACTCCGTCTCAAAAAAAAGAAAAGAAAAATGAAAAGGTAAAGGCAGAAAGTTAGGCCACAGAGAGAGAAAGGGAAAAGGGGCGGTGAGTGGCTCAAGCCACAATCAACTGGGAGGCCGAAGGCAGGCGAGGATCACGAGGTCAGGAGATCAGAGACCATCCTGGCTAACACAAGTTGAAACCCGTCTCTATTAAGAAATACAAAAACTAGCGAGGCTGAGGTGGTGAGCCTGTAGTCCCAGCTATTAGGAGGCCGAGGCGGAAGAATGGCGTGAACCGGGAGGTGGAGCTTGCAGTGAGCTGAGATCTGACCACTGCACTCCAGCTACAGGCGTGAGCGAGACTCTGTCTCAAAAAAAAAAAAAAAAAAAAAGAAGGGGAGAAAAGGATGGCTTGGGATGGAGATGTGGTCACAGATTCTGAGAAACATTGGACACATTTCCTTGTACTGGAGTGCAGGGCCTCCCCCATCAACTGCTTCCCTGATACTTATTTTATTTTATTTTATTTTATTTTATTTGAGATGGAGTCTTGCCCTGTCGCCCAGGCTGGAGTGCAATGGCACAATCTCAGCTCACTGCAACCTCTGCCTTCCAGGTTCAAGCAATTCTCCTGTCTCAGCCTCCTGAGTAGCTGGGATTACAGATGCTCACCCCTACACCTGGCTAATATTTGTAATTTTAGTAGAGATGGGGTTTCACCATGTTGGCCAGGCTGGTCTCGAACTCCTGACCTCGTGATCCGCCCTCCTCGGCCTCCCAAAGTGCTGGGATGACAGGCGTGAGCCACCGCACCTGACGCTTTCCTGATATTTATGCTGAAGTCCCGTAGGTCAGATTTCAACTAACGGTAACTATTAGGGAGATGAGGAGGACTGACAGCCCCTGAGACTGGGGCTCTGGTTTCAGTGACAGTGAACATTTACACAGTCCTACTGCTCTTCATAACAGCCTCATGGCAAAATTGTCCTCCCCATTTTGTTTTATTTATTTATTTGTTTATTTTGGAGGCAGAGTTTCGCTCTCGTTGCCCAGGCTGGAGGGCAATGGCGCAATCTCGGCTCACCGCAACCTCTGCCTCCCAGGTTCAAGCGATTCTCCTGCCTCAGCCTCCCGAGTAGCTGGGATTACAGGCATGTGCCACCACGCTTGGCTAATTTTGTATTTTTAGTAGAGATGGGGTTTTACAGTGTTGGTCAGGCTGGTCTCGAACTCCCAACCCCAGGTGATCCGACCACCTTGGCCTCCCAAAGTGCTGGGATTACAGGCACGAACCACCACGCCCAGCAATGTCCCCCCCCCCCATTTTAAAGTTGAGTGGATATCATTACATCATTCCATTAGTATACATGTCCAGAAGCATATCTAGAACAGCCAAAGCAACAGACACTACACAGATTAGTAGCTTCCAGGCCCTGGAGGGAGACAGGGAATGGGGAGAGGCGGCCTAATGGGCGTGGTGTCTGCTTTAGGGGTGATGAAAGTGTTTTGCAAGTAGATAGAGGTGGAGGCTGCACAATGTTGTGAGTGTGATAAATTGCTCACATTCAAATAGCTACATTTTTTTCTTTTTTTTTGGAGACGGAGTCTCGCTGTGTCACCCAGGCTGGAGTGCAATGCCTTGATCTCAGCTCACTGTAACCTCCGCCTCCCGGGTTCAAGCGATTCTCCTGCCTCGGCCTCCTGAGTAGCTGGGAATACAGGCGCCTGCCACTCCACCTGGCTAATTTTGGTATTTTTAGTAGAGATGGGGTTTCTCCATGTTGGCCAGGCTTGTCTCCAATGCCTGACCTCAGGTGATCCATCTGCCTCAGCTTCCCAAAGTGCTGGGATTACAGGCGTGAGCCACTGCGCCCAGCCTAAAATAGTTAATTTTTTTTTTAATTTTTTTTTTTTTGAGATGGAGTCTCGCTCTGTCACCCAGGCTGGAGTGAAGTCGTGTGATCTTGGCTCACTGCAACCTCTGCCTCCCGGGTTCAAGCGATTCCCCTGCCTCAGCCTCTAGAGTTGCTGGGACTACAGGAGCATGCCACCATGCCTGGCTAATTTTTTTTTTTTTTTGGTATTTTAGTAGAGATGGAGTTTCACCATGTTGGCCACGATGGTCTTGATCTCCTCACCTCGTGATCCACACACCTCGGCCTCCCAAAGTGCTGGGATTACAGGCGTGAGCCACTGTGCCCAACCTAAAACAGCTAATTTTTTCACTGGGCACAGTAGCTCATGCCTGTAATTCCAGCACTTTAGGGGACTGAGGTGGGAGGATCACTTGAGTCCAGGAGTTTGAGACCTGCCTGGGCAACATGGCAAGACCCCGTCTCTATAAAAACATTTAATAAGTTAGCCAGATGCAGTGGTGTGTGCCTATGATCCGAGCTACTCAGGAGGCTGAGACAGGAGGTTCACTTGAGCCCAGGAGGTCAAGGGTGCAGTGAGCCGAGGTCATGCCACTGCACTCCAGCCTGCGTGACAAACAAAACAAAACGAAAGACTAATTTTGTGTTTAAAGGAATTATTCAGTGATGGCTGGAGGGTTCTTCTTCCTGTGTTTGAACCCCAGCTCTGTCACTTATTAGCTGAGTGGCCTGGGGTATGGGACTTCACCTCACTCAGCCTCCATTTCCCCATCTGTACAAAGGATGTGCTAGTACATCCCACTTCTTAGGTTTGGGAGGAGCGAAGAAGGCCCATCAGGCACTTAGAACAGAGCCTAACAGATGGAAGGAACTCTAGGCATAGTTTTGTTGTTATTGCTGTTGTTGCTGTTGTTGTTTTTTGAGATGGAGCTTTGCTCTTGTTACCCAGGCCGGAGTGCAATGGTGTGATCTCAGCCCACTGCAACCTCCACCTCCTGGGTTCAAGCAATTCTTCACCTCAGCCTCCCAGGTAGCTGGGATTACAGGCGTGTGCCACCACACCCAGCTAATTTTTGTATTCTTAGTAGAGACAGTGTTTCACCAGGTTGACCAGGCTGGTCTCAACCTCCTGACCTTGGGTGATCCACTGGCCTCAGCCTCCCAAAGTGCTGGGATTACAGGTATGAGCAGGCATAGTTATTGTCATCATTCAAACACAGATCCCTCCAATCAGCCATGACCCCGGACCCTCGCACTCCTGCCGCCTTGGTCTGACCCTTCCCTTGTTCTGCCTAGCGCTGGCGTGGGTCGCACAGGTACCCTCATTGCCCTGGACGTCCTGCTCCGGCAGCTGCAGTCCCAGGGTCTCCTTGGGCCCTTCAGCTTTGTGAGGAAGATGAGAGAGAGCCGGCCGTTGATGGTGCAGACTGAGGTGAGGCAGCCCCTCAGCGACACAGGATGGGAGTCGGTGGGTGGAGGTACCCTGGGGCTCCACACAGCCCAGATTTGGGGGGAGGCCCCTCACTCCCATGCCCGTTTCCCAGGCTCAGTATGTGTTCCTGCACCAGTGCATCCTGCGGTTCCTCCAACAGTCAGCCCAGGCCCCAGCCAAGAAGGAAGTCATTTATGAGAGTGTCGAAAATCTCATCTATGAGAATGTGGCCGCCATCCAGGCCCACAAGTTGGAGGTCTAAGTGACGAGAGGGCTGGGTCGGCAGCCCAGGCATCCTCAAGCTCTGAACGCCCACTTGAGCCCAGATTCCTAGAAGAGCAGAGGGCTGGGCTCCCAGACTCCTAGGTGCTGTGGGAGGAGGAGACTGGAATCCCAAACTCTGGTTTCCCCAGGAGAGAATGGTCTGATGGGCTTCAGATGAACCCTATGGGAGCTGGGGATCTGGATTTCTGGTTCCTTGAGGGAGAGAGATGGTAGCTTGGACTTCCTAGGTCTTTCAGGGAGGAGGAAGCTGGGAGTCCAGGATACGGGAAGAAACAGACTAGAGCCTGGATTCTGAGGCAGGAAGGAATTTAGGTCTGGAGTTCTGGCTACTTGAGGACCAAAGGCAGGCAGGATCCTACCCTGCTTTTACTTCAGAAACCAAATCAGTCTTCTATAATTTGAGGTCGGAGGGAGTCCCTGTGCCCAAGGTCTCCCTGCACCCCACCATCCACATATATTTTTCCTTCTATCCCATAATTTATTAAATCACTGTTCTCCCCAGAGACAGTTGTCCCATGGATTTCTGGGTCCGCAAATAATATTGGGTTGGGAGTAGGGACGGGTTCCTGGTATCTAGGGATAGAGGCAAACGTCCAGGAGGGGACTAGAGGGACTCACACATTGGCACATGAAAAAATGTAGGTTTGGGTGGTTGAGTCTCTCAGAGAAGGCAGAGTCCAGACGTCTGTGTCCAGGATCTGGGCAGTATGGACAGGGCTCGCCGGAGCTAGGTACTTGGGGACTTGCTTTCTGAGCTTTTCTTTTACTCTTTTTGTTGTTGTTGTTGTTGTTTTGTTCTGTTTTTGTTTTTGTTTTTGAGACATGGTCTTGCTTTGTTGCCCAGTCTGGAGTGCAGTGGCTTACCGCAGGCTTGACCTCCTAGGCCCAGGTTATCTTCCCACCTCAGCCTCTAGAGTAGCTGTGATCACAGGTACGCACCACCACGTCGGACTCATTTTTGTAGAGACGGGATTTTGCTGTTGCCCAGGCTGGTCTCCAGCTCCTGGGCTCAAGCATTCCTCCTGCTTCGACCTCCCAAAGTGCTGAGATTACAGGTGTGAGTCACCGCACTGGCCGCCTCTTGGGACTGGTGTTAGGGGAACTTAGAGGGCGATGTCTGGGGGCTGATAGCTGGGTACTTTGATGCTGAACCCCGCAGAGTCTGGGTCTCCAGTGAGCGTCTAGGGTCTCCTAGGTCCTAGGACTGAGTATCCTGGCATGCCGTTCTTCGGGCTATACAGGGTGTGTGTCGTGTGTGTTGGGGCGGGAGGAGTGGAGTGGTCTGGACGGCCAACAACTGGACCAGAAGGCAGAAAATTCTAAGGCACCAGGATAAATATCTGTGGGCGTCACCGAGGTTCCCCGGTGGAGGCAGGAGGAGGGGCGGGGCGGGGCTTTCCGCCTACCCGAGACCAAATACGGGCACACACAATACACACCACACACGCGCGCACACGCACACGGGCACACACGCGCGCACGGGATCCGGCTTCGCTCCGCGGCTCCCCCGCCCGGCCGAGCTCCGCGATCAGCACCCGGGACAGCGCCACCGCCCGCGTGCGGGGGGCGGGGTCCGGGCGGGGCTGGCGCCTCCGCGTCTCCCGGGAGCGTCCCGTCCAGCCGCCGAGCAGGTAGGAGCTGCTGGGACCCCCGCCCTCAGCCCATCCGCATCCGCATCCCTAGAGGCAAGGGGTGTGGGAGTGGGGGCTGGGGCACTGGGGGGACCAACAGAGACAGTGGGAGGGCTGGAGCCTGAAGCGGAGAGACACAGATTTGGGGACGCGAGTCAGGTATGGAGAAGACAAAGAGCCGAGGGCGCGGAAGGGGGCGCAGGCGCAGCGAAGGGGGAGAGACCCTGGGGACAGAGGCCAGGCGATAGGCAAGAGAGACGGGCGGAACGAGGAGGCAGACACAGGGAAGACGCCTATTTGGGGTCAAGAGACAGCGTGGAGACCGAGGCGGTCACGAGAGCAGGTGTGAAGACAGCACAGATGCGTGGAGAGACCAACAGGCCAAGAAGGATGAGGGGGGCTCAGCACAGGCACCGGGCAGCCCCCGACCCGCCCTCCAGCAAAACTGGGGAGAGGGAAGAGGGAACCTGCATCTCAGCTCCCAGGACCAGGTGCGGAGGGAGCAGTCGGCTGTGGCCGCTCGGACCACAGGCTGCCCCTCCCCACCTCGCGGGACCTCAGGATCCCAGTCGGGCTATCGGGGGGTTCCCAGGCACCAGTGGGCCCCGGAGCGAGCCTGCCCCGCCGGGACTCCGCGTCTGTGCGTCAGCCCCGCCCGTTGTCCTGGCAACAGACCGTTGCCCGGGCAACCAGCTTTGCTCCCACCCCGCTCGAGAGGAGCCAGGCTGTTGCTCTGGGCAACGCGGTCCGCTGGTTCCCACGCCTGCCTTCGCCCGCTTCCGGTTCAGGCCCTGCGGAGGGGCGAGGACAAGGCAGAAGTCAGCGGGATGCCTGTGGGGCCGTGGAGGAAGAGGGTATCCCTTTGGGATTCAACTAGGTCCTGGACACCCCCCTCTCAAGCGCAGGGAGGCTGAAACTACAACTCTCAGCATGCCTCGCGGTGGCTGTCCGGTTTCTGCGCGGCTGTTCGTGCATGGGCCTCATGGGAGTTGGAGTTCTTTGTTGTGCGTGGGGCTCAATGGACGTCTGGGGTGGGAATGGGGGACTAGGGTGCTTGAGTGCCTCTGCAGAAAAGACTCTAGGAACCCGCCACCATGTTCCCGGAGCCCCCAACCCCGGGGCCTCCATCGCCCGACACGCCTCCCGACTCCAGTCGCATCAGCCACAGCCCCGGTGAGCAAGACTGGGGGAAGACGGTGGGGGGTGGGGGGGGGGGCGAGCAGAGAGAAAGCCTGGCCAGGATTCCGAGGGGCAGGATTCGGACGGGTGTACTCGGGCAGGCGGGCTGGAAAATCCGGCTGGGATTCCGGGTCGTCATCCTGGACTAGAACGCGAAAGAAATCGGGAAAAAGGAAGGAACAAATTTGCAACAAAAATCGAAACCGGATCGAGGGGTGTTGCATGGAATGGGATCTTAGAATTGGAAGGTCCACCTAGCCCTTCTTTTACAGATAAGGAAACAGGCCCGATGAGGAGCAGGGCTTCTTCTAAAAAGCATCAGGAGTTGAGCAGAAATGGGGGGCGGGGGCGGGTAAGGAAAGGCAGAACTAACAGGCAAGCAAATCCAGATGGTGTCAGCCTGGGTTAGGGCATCGAATCTCTCTATAGGCCACATTAGGTGGAAGAAAAACGCGGAAAGAAATGGAATGAAAATGGCTGGAGGGAAAAGGACGCCAGCATTCCAGCTTCCGCGCGCTGCCCAGGCCTCAGTGTGTGTTGTCTCCACCCCTCTGCAGTGCCCCCCTGGGCCCTGGCCACCATCGTGCTGGTCTCAAGCCTCCTCCTCTTGAGCTGCTGTTTCTGTCTCTACCGGAAGCGCTGTCGGAGGCGGACGGGCAAGAAGAGCCAGGCCCAAGCCCAGGTCCACCTTCAGGAAGTGAAGGGGCTGGGCCAGAGTTACATAGACAAGGTGTGGCCCAGCCCAGCCCCTCTACCCAGCCCCTTCCTGCACCCTGCTCCTCTCAATGGCCCAGCTGGTCCCAGTCCCTGCTCCCTTCCCTCCTATAGGAACCCACCTTACTGGCTCATCCTCCCTGTGTGTCTAGCCCTCAAATGGACTCTGGGTACCTGGAGATGGAACAGAACTAGCTGCTGTTCACAAGAACCTCCCAGTCTGGTGGGGTAGTCAGGCACTGACACAGACACTCACCACACAGGGTAATATGTGCATACTACAGGGTCTCATAGGAGCACAGAAAAGGCATCCCACTGTATAGAAATCTACAGAAACGTATAAATATTTGGCTCTGGGCCAGGTGCGATGGCTCACACCTGTAATCCTAGCACTTGGGAGGCTGAGGTGGGCAGATTGCCTGAGGTCATAAATTCTAGAGTAGCCTGGGCAACATGATGAAACCCTGTCTCTACTTAAAATACAAAAAATTAGCCAGGCGTGGTGGCATGGTATAATCCCAGCTACTCGAGAGGCTGAGGCACTGAAATGGGGAGGTGTAGGCTGCAGTGAGCTGTGATCGCGCCACTGCACTCCAACCTGGGTGACAGAGCAAGATTCTGTCTCCAATAAATAAATAAATAAATAAATAAATAAATAAATGGCTTTGAAAGCTGAAAACCAGCTTTGTGCCAGAATACTTTAAAATGTGCTGATTCCTTTTGGAGAATGAGACGTATTTACACTAAGAAAAATTTTAAAACAGAGGATCAGACAGAGGAGCATGGTGGAGGTGACGTCTGCACTGAGACCCAAGGAACAGAGTTAACTGAGACCAGAGAGAAGGACATTCTAGTCCAAGTTGGAGCATGTGTTGAGGCCGCATATCCAGATTCAGGCCCCATATCCAGATTCTGAGGCTTATTTGGGGAACAAAGAGTCGTTTTTCACAATAGCTGCACTCTGGAGTGAAGTGTCTGGAGAACTCAGCAGTATCCACGTCATGAGGGTGATGAAAGCTACAAATATGTTTTGAGCATGAGAGGGACAGGGTCAGATGGTGTTAGGATGACTCCTCTGGAACCCCCATGTAGGACAGATCTGCGGCGAGGAATCCAGGGAGGAGGCCAGTGCAGCAGCAGCCCAGAGAGGATAAAAGAGATTTGCATTGGACAAGGCTGTTGGAATGGAAAGTGGTCACCGCAGGGTCTGAAAATTAAGTCTCTCAGTGCAGAGTGCAATGTTTGCCTGGGAGCCAGACAGCCCTAGGTTTCCAACCAAAAGAGACCATTTCCCAGTTGTGTGACCTTGGAGAATTCACTGTCCCTCTCTGAACCTCAAGTTTGCGGTCACTAACTTGGTATTTCCCCTCCTTCCTTCTCAATAAGAAGCTGTTACAATTAGTATCGGTAAAGATGCCATTTAGGGTCCTGGTGTCCAGCCCCATCCCTATCGCTTAAACCAGTGATGTTCAAAGACTGCAGCAGAATCACACAGGGTACTTGTTGAAATGCAAATTCTGGAGCTAGCACCTGACCTGCTGAGTCAGCATCCCTGAAGAGGTGACCTCAGGCGTTTTGTCACAGGACTCCGGGGAATTCAGGTTTACATTGAATTTTAAGAATTGCTGTCCCAGGTTAAGGAGACCTTCTGCTTTTTCATTCTACTTTAGAATAGCAAATACACAGTAAATATGCCATTTCTCCTCCATGTTTTGCTGTGCTAAGATCACAAGTAAACATGGCAGTTTGGACTAGCACCCCGATACATCCATTAGCATGTGAAATACAACCTGCATTATTCCTCTGGGCAATGGGACACTATCAGTACTTGTTTTAATCTAAGCATGACAAACACATGTCTAGTCCCTGCCCATAGCAGACACCACTAATCAGACATTCACAAACATACTGCATCTGTGTTATCATGTCTATTTCCTGCCTGTGGCAGACATCTCTAGTCAAATACTGACTCTGCTTAGCCTGTGAGCGCTCAGGTATAGCCCAAGGGACTTGTGAGCCTCTCTTGGCTTCTGAACCTGAAGGATACTGCTATCAGGGGAAGACTTCACCTACCCTTACCCCTGGCTCCCTAAGGTACAGCCAGAAGTGGAGGAGCTGGAGCCAGCACCATCCGGGCCAGGGCAGCAGGTGGCAGACAAGCATGAGCTAGGACGACTGCAGTACTCCCTGGATTATGACTTCCAGAGTGGCCAGGTGGGTGTGGAGGCAGGGGATGCTTTGGAGGGAGGGTCCCAGGGGTTCCAACCACTTCTGAAAGGAGCCATGGAAGGGAGGCTAAGACTAGTGTTCCCCGTCTCCCCCACCGTGCCTGGGCCCTGCAGCTGCTGGTGGGCATTCTGCAAGCAGAAGGATTGGCAGCCTTGGATCTGGGTGGCTCCTCGGACCCCTACGTGCGGGTCTACCTACTGCCGGACAAACGGAGGCGGTACGAGACCAAGGTGCATCGGCAGACGCTGAACCCTCACTTTGGGGAGACCTTTGCCTTCAAGGTGAGCTCCTGCCCTCAGGCCCCGTGTTCCATAGCCTGCGCCCGGTCCCTGGAACACTGGGGACAGACCCCTTCCACCTTTCCTGCAGGCAGCCACAGCTCAGGTGGCAGCTACCCGCTCTGGGGCTATTCCACTGGACTCTGGGCACTGCTGACTCCTGGGCTGTAGCCTGGTCCTTGGGCGGTACCATTTGGGTTCCACTGACCCGTGTTTTTTTTCCCCATGGATCCCTGGACTTCCCCATTTGAGTTCCCCCAACTGTTCGCTTGGACCCTCGCTGCCTCACTCCACGCCTGCCTTCTGGACGTGCTGTGCCTCACCCTATGTCTGACTTCCTGCTCTCTACTGCGGATTCTCTGTGCACTCCAGGTCCCCTACGTGGAGCTGGGGGGCAGGGTGCTGGTCATGGCGGTGTACGACTTCGACCGCTTCTCTCGCAACGACGCCATCGGGGAGGTGCGGGTCCCCATGAGCTCCGTGGACCTGGGGCGGCCGGTGCAGACCTGGCGGGAGCTGCAGGCTGCTCCGCGGGAGGAGGTGAGCATGCGCGGCCACGCCCCGAGTCACGCCCCAGGCCCCGCCCACAACATCTTGAGCCAATCAGATCATAGGCCTTCCAGACCCTCAGGGCGGCGTGGATTGTACCCCTGGGTCCTTAACTGTGGACCGTTCCATTCCAAAGTGTGGGGAGAAAAGACAAATGGAGGGGGCATGGATGTGGAGCCGGGGCTCCGGTGATGGGCCCCTCTCCTTCTTTCAGCAGGAGAAACTTGGGGACATCTGCTTCTCCCTCCGCTATGTCCCCACGGCCGGGAAGCTCACCGTCATCGTCCTGGAGGCTAAAAACCTGAAGAAGATGGACGTAGGAGGACTGTCAGGTGTGTGGGAAGCAACGGAGTGGGGTGTGTGGGGATGGCGTGGGGTGGGTTCTCGTTCTGGCAGTTTCTGAGCCCCGAGGGTTTCTTCGGGGACAGGGAGGCTCAGGCTGCCGTGGAAGGCATGGATTTTGGGATAGAGCTACGGAGACCCGAAGGGTGTAGGCGGTGTTTCTATGTTGGCCCAAGAACTCAGCAGTGGAGAGCTATAAGACTCCTCCTTCCTCTCACCAGATCCATACGTCAAGGTCCACCTGCTGCAGGGCGGCAAAAAGGTGCGGAAGAAGAAAACCACCATCAAGAAGAACACTCTGAACCCCTATTACAACGAAGCTTTCAGCTTCGAGGTGCCCTGTGACCAAGTCCAGGTGAGCTCAAACCTGCCGTTCTCCAAAAGCCCAGACCCTTAGTAATCGCCATTGCTAGGCGGAGGGAGACTTTTTAGCATCTCCCTAGAAACCAGGTGAGGGGCTCTGAAGTTATGCTCTCCGTCTGTTTCCTCCTATGAGGACCAGGAAGCCTCCTCCACTCCAGGAAGAGACTTCTTAAAATTGGATGTGGGCATCCTATCTCCTCTAAGCAGGACCGGTATGCCCCACCCACTAAGCGGGACCAGGATGCCCCACCCCTAAGCAGGACCAGATGCCCCACCCACTAAGCGGGACCAGGATGCCCCGCCCCCCAAGCGGGACCAGGATGCCCCGCCCCCCACGCGGCACCAGGATGCCCCGCCCTCCTCAGGAACATGGGTCTGAGAAAAAGAGACCTCCCCTTACCTCTTTAGGGATGGCGCCTACCCTAGCTCGGCCCCTGTTAAAGTTCTGCAGCTTTGCGGCTCTTAGGAGGCTGCTCCCCCAAGAGGCGCCGAACACACGCTCTGCAACCTTGTCCTGAGGGTTCATCTCCTTAGAAACCTGGCTGCTCAGGAAGAAAGGCGCCAGAGCCGCCTCCTCACCTCAGGCTCCCTCCCTCCCGTCCCCTCCCCTGTCCCGAGCTCCGGGGCCCCGAGCCCTCGGGTGGCAGCGAGAGGTACCCTCAGCTGTGAAGGTGGCCACTGCCCCTTCCAGGCCTCCTCCCCTCAGTCTCCTCTCTCCTCCTCCTCCCGCGCCCCCCCCCCCCCCCCCCCCCCCCGGCGGCCCAGGTGGAGCTGACCGTGCTGGACTACGACAAGCTGGGCAAGAACGAGGCCATCGGGAGGGTGGCCGTGGGGGCGGCCGCCGGCGGGGCTGGCCTGCGCCACTGGGCGGACATGCTGGCCAACCCGCGGCGGCCCATTGCCCAGTGGCACTCGCTGCGGCCGCCGGACCGAGTGAGGCTGCTGCCTGCGCCCTGACTCCCACCCGAAGCCGCTGGCCAAGCCTGGACTCTAGCCCCTGACCCCAGACTCCCGAGACCGGCCAAAGCCAAGCCAGCCCTACCCGTAAGCTTCCTCTGCCCATTACCCTCCCCCCACCTTCCACCCCAACCATCTGAACCATTCCTGTCTTCTCACCCCCAACGGTGCCAATCACGACCACGGTCCAGCACACTCCCCCGACCCCCGCGGACACACCCAGACGCCCCAGGGACCCCTGGGAAGGGAAGGCAGCCTGGCTTCTCCTGCCCACGGGTCCTGCTCCCTGCTTTGACAATCAGCCATCCTCGTCTGCTCTCCTCTCTCTTCCAACACAGCCCGTCCCTGCACTGCTCCTGGGGCCAAATAAATTTGCAGCAACTGCGGTGGCCTGGGCCCATACTCCTTGATGGGGGTGGGCATGGGCTGGGGCCCAAGAGGAAACCTCATTTGCAGGAATGGGCGCACGCAGGGCAACGTGCACTTCGTCCTGAAAGCCGCTGAGAGAGACTGGCCTGGCCCCATGGACTCCCTCACATTTTCACCTGTTCATTCCTCACTCACCACTCTGAGCCTGGGTTTCCTCCTCTGGAGAATGTTGGGATAATAATAACTCCTGCCACACCTTAGCTGTGAGGAGTCCGCGAGAATTCCCTTGCTTGTCCATGAATTTAACCCCTCGCTTGCTCACCCATGACTCACATCGATTTTCAGACCCATTTCTGCATCCCTCCCTCCCTCTCTTTTTTTCTTCCTTCCATTCCATATTCCTTGAGGTCTTCTGTTGAGTGCTAGGGCCCCAGAATAGATGCAAACACAGACCTGACCCCCCAAGCGACTTACTGTCATCAAAACAAAGGAGAGGCACGGAGCCAGGGAATAAAATCTCCAGAGCCTGCGAGAGAGGATGAAGTTAAGCAAGGAAAGCCAATGATTTCAACTTCACCTCTTTCTTTTTTCTTCCCTCTCTTTCTTTCTTTCTTTCTTTCTTTCTTTCTTTCTTTCTTTCTTTCTTTCTTTCTTTCTTTCTTTCTTTCTTTCTCTTTCTTTCTTTCTTTCTTTCTTTCTTTCTTTCTTTCTTTCTTTCTTTCTCTCTCTTTCCCTCCCTCCCTCTCTTCTTTCCTTCCTTCCTTCCTTCCTTCCTTCCTTCCTTCCTTCTTTCTTTCCTTCCTTCCCTCCCTCCCTCCTTCCTTTCTTTTTTGTTTTCTTTTTTTTTTTTTGAGACAGGGTCTCGCTTTTTTGCCCAGGCTGGAGTGCAGTGGTGTGATCTGGACTCACTGCAAGCTCCACCTCCCGGGTTCACGCCATTCTCCTGCCTCAGCCTCTGGAGTAGCTGGGACTACAGGCACCCACCACCACACCCGAGTAATTGTTTTGTATTTTTAGTAGAGACGGGGTTTCACCGTGTTAGCCAGGATAGTCTCGATCTCCTGACCTCGTGATATGCCCACCTTGCCTCCCAATGTGCTGGGATTACAGGCGTGAGCCACCACGCCCAGCCCTTTTTTTTCTTTTCTTTCCTTTTCTTTTTTTTTTTAGACGGAGTTTCGCTCTTGTTGCCCAGACTGGAGTGCAGTGGCACAATCTCGGCTCACTGCAACCCCCGCCTCCCAGGTTCAAGCGATTCTCCTGCCGTAGCCTCTTCTTTCTTCTTTTTTTTGACAGGGTTTCACTCTGTCCCCAGGTTGGAGTGCAGTGGTGCAATCATAGCTCACTGCAGCCTCAACCTCCTGGGCTCAAGGGATCCTCCTGCCTCAGACTCCTGAGTAGATGGGACCACAGGCACATGCAACCATGCCTGGGTATTTTTTTTTTTAGAGAGATGGAGTCTTGCTATGTTGCCCAGGCTGGTTTCAAACTGCTGCAATCCTCCTGTCTGAGTAACTGGGACTGTAGGCATGAGCCGCCACACCAACCTCATTGTTCTTTCAACGAATGCTGCCTCCTACTCTGTTTCAAGCAAAGATGATAGTTCCATTGGCTTCTACCTTATCTCATCCCATACAGAATTTTGGGTGGTGAACAAAGACCTGTAAGATTTGGCCAGAGAACTCTCTGAGCAGCAGATTAAGTGGAGAATGAGGCAAAAATTACCCCCACGTACCAAAAAAGGAGGCAGCAAACAAACTTGCTCCTAAGCTTCCTGGTAGCCAATGGGGAAAGTGAAAATAGAACAGCTACACAGATTATAATATCCATGAGATTTTAAATTTTTCTCCAAGGGAATTCAGTAACTTTTCATGTGTGTGAGTGTGTGTGTGTATTGGTGTAGAGCATGTCCTTATGAAGACAGCTCTTTATGTTACTATTATTACTGCCAATAATAATCCTCACAGCAAACTCATGAAATAAACATGATCGGCCGGGCACGGTGGCTCAAGCCTGTAATCCCAGCACTTTGGGAGGCCGAGATGGGTGGATCATGAGGTCAGGAGATCGAGACCATCCTGGCTAACACGGTGAAATCCCGTCTCTACTAAAAAATACAAAAAACTAGCCAGGCGAGGTGGCGGGCACCTGTAGTCCCAGCTACTTGGGAGGCTGAGGCAGGAGAACGGCGTAAACCCAGGAGGCGGCGCTTGCAGTGAGCAGAGATCCAGCCACTGCACTCCAGCCTGGGTGACAGAGCGAGACTCTGTCTCAAAGAAAAAAAAAAAAAAGAAATAAACATGATCATTATTCCTGGTTGACAAATGAGCCCAAACTATGCTTTAGAGAATTTGGGGCTGGGCGTGGTGGCTCACACCTGTAAAAGTGAGGCTGAGGCAGGCGGATCACCTAAGGTCAGGAATTCAAGACTAGCCTGGCCAACATGCTGAAACCCTGTCTCTACTAAAAATACAAAAATTAGTTGGGTGTGGTGGTGGGCACCTGTAATCCCAGCTGCTAGGGAGGCTGAGGCAGGAGACTCGCTGGAACCCAGGAGGCGGAGGTTGCGGTGAGTCGAGATCGTGCCATTGCACTCCGGCCTGGACAACAAGAGCAAAACTCCATCGAGAGAGAGAGAGAATGAATTCCTGTGAAATGCTCAGAATCACACAGCCAGAAAACCTGTCTCTAAATCCTGGGATTGATTTAGGTGATGACAATGGGGTCCTTGGTTCTCCATCTCAACAAGCAAGCAGAGCGGTAGAAGAACAAAACCATTACAAATGGCAGTCCACACTGGGACCAAAACGTAAAAGGGCTGAGATAATTTGGGGAGGGTGGACAGGGGCAGCCTTCCTGAGGAGGTGCCGTCTGGGCCATGACTTGAATGACAAGAAGGAATGAAGCTTGCAAAGGTTAGGGAGAAAAACGGTGGAATATTATTTGGTCATAAAAACAGAAGGAAGCATTGATTCATATACTTCAGCATAGGAGAGTCCTGAAAATATCATGCCAAGTGAAGGAAGCGGACACAGAAGGCTGCATAGTGCAAGATTCCTTCCAAAAGAAACCTCCTGAACTGACAAATTCATAGAGGCAGAAAGATTTGTGGTTGTCAGGGACTGAGGAGAAAGAAATGAGGAGGTAAGTAGGGTATGGGTTTTATTTTGGAGTGAAGAGAAAGTTCTGGAACTAGACAGTAGTGATGGTTGCACAGCATTGTGAGTGTACTAAATATCATTCCCAATTAATAGTGTGTGTGCGGTCGGGTGCGGTGGCTCAAGCCTGTAATCCCAGCACTTTGGGAGGCCGAGACGGGCGGATCACAAGGTCAGGAGATCGAGACCATCCTGGCTAACACGGTGAAACCCCGTCTCTACTGAAAAATATAAAAAAAACTAGCCAGGCGAGGTGGCAGGCTCCTGTAGTCCTGGCTACTCGGGAGGCTGAGGCAGGAGAATGGCGTAAACCCGGGAGACGGAGCTTGCAGTGAGCTGAGATCCGGCCACTGCACTTCAGCCTGGGTGACAGAGTGAGACTCTGTCTCAAAAAAAAAAAAAAAAAAAAAAGTGTGTGTGCTTTACACCAATTTCAAAAGAAAACAAGGCCAAGCACAATGGCTCATGCCTTAATCCCAGCACTTTGGGAGGCCAAGGCGGGAGGATTGCTTGAGCCCAGGAGTTCCAGACCAGCCTGGGCAACATAGTGAGACCCTGTCTCTACAAAAGAAAAAAAAAATCAGCTGGACATGGTGATGCATATCTGTAGACCCCGCTACCTGGGAGACTGAGGCGGGAGGATTGCTTGAGTCTAAGATTTAGAGGCTGATGTGAGTTGTGATTATGCCACTGCATTCCAGCCTGCGCCACAGAAGGAGATCTTGTCAAAAAAAAAAGAAAAGAAAAAAAAAAAGAAAGAAAGAAAGAAAAAAAAAAGAAAAGAAAAGAAAAAGAAAACAGGCTAGTCATAGTGACTCAGGCTTGTAATCCCAGCACTTTGGGAGGCAGGAGGATCGCTTGGGGCCCAGGATTTGAGACCAGCCTGGATAATAAAGTGAGACCTCATCTCTATTTTTTTTTTTTTTTTTTTTGAGACGGAGTCTTGCTCTGTCGCCCAGGCTGGAGCGCAGTGGCCGGATCTCAGCTCACTGCAAGCTCCGCCTCCCGGGTTTACGCCATTCTCCTGCCTCAGCCTCCCGTGTAGCTGGGACTACAGGTGCCTGCCACCTCGCCCGGCTAGTTTTTTGTATTTTTTTAGTAGAGATGGGGTTTCACCGTGTTAGCCAGGATGGTCTCGATCTCCTGACCTCATGATCCACCCGTCTCGGCCTCCCAAAGTGCTGGGATTACAGGCTTGAGCCACCGCGCCCGGCCCTCATCTCTATTTTTAAAATTTGTAAAGTTAGCTAGGTATGGGGGAATGTGCCTGTAGTTCTAGCTACTAGGGATGCAGAGGTGGGAGGATCGCTTGAGCCCAGGAGTTTCAGGCTGAAGTACTCCAGCCTGGGCAACAGAGCAAGTCCCTGTCTTAAATAAATAAATAAATAAAGCCGGGCACGGTGGCTCACGCCTGTAATCCCAGCACTTTGGAAGACCAAGGCAGGCAGATCACCTGAGGTCAGGAGTTTGAGACCAGCCTGACCAACACGGAGAAACCCTATCTCTACTGAAAATACAAAATTAGCTGGGTGTGGTGGCGCATGCCTGTAGTCCCAGTTACTCAGGAGACTGAGGTGGGAGAATCGCTTGAACCGGGGAGGCGGAGGTTGCAGTGAACCGAGATCGCGACATTGCACTCCAGCCTGGGCAACAAGAGTGAAACTCCGTCTCAGATAAATAAATAACAGCCTGGGCAACTAGTGAGACCCTTTCGCTAAAAACAGACACACACACACACACACACACACACACATACACATACACACACATACATACATACACATATACACACACACATACATACACACATGCACACACACATACATGCATACACATACACACGCATACATACACATGCATGCATACACACATACATACACACATACATACACACATACATACATACATATCCGGGCATGGCGGCACTTGCCTGTGGTCCCAGCTACTAAAGATGAGGGGGAAGAGAATTCAAGGCAAAAGAACCCCAAGTTGCAAATGCCCTGGGGTTCAAACGGCGTGGTGTGTTCTCCAAGGAGCCAAGAGGCTGGTGTGGCTTCAGGGGTGGATAACTACATAGGGCATAGGGAGCCGAGCTAAGGAGCTGGGAATGTGTCCAGGTGCGGTGGAAACATTTGGAGGATTTGAAGAGGTGGGAGACATTATTTTATTTATGTTAAAGATCACTCTGGGACAGGTGCAGTGGCTCACACCTGTAATTCAAACACTTTGGGAGGCTGAGGCCGGCGGAGCACTTGAGGTCAGGAGTTTGAGACCAGCCTGGGCAACATGGTGAAACCCCGTCTCTACTAAAAATACAAAAAAAATCACTGGGGCTGGGCATGGTGGCTCACGCCTGTAATCCTAGCACTTTTGGAGGCCGAAGGCAGGTGGATTCCCTGAGCTCAGGAATTCGAGACCAGCCTGGGCAGCATGGTGAAACCTCATCTCTACTAAAAATACAAAAATTAGCAGGGCTTGGTGGCGGGCACCTGTAATCCGAGCTACTCAGGAGGCTGAGGCAGAAGAATTGCTAGAACCTGGGAGGCGGAGGTTGCAGTGAGCCAAGATCATGCCACTGCACTCCAGCCTGGGCGACAGAGCAAGACTCCGTCTCAAAAAAAAAAAAAATTCGCCAGGCTCAGTGGCTCACACCTGTAATTCCAACACTTTGAGAGGCCAAGGCGGGCAGATCACCTGAGGTCGTGAGTTGGAGACCAGCCTGACCAACACAGAGAAACCCTGTCTCTACTAAAAATACAGAATTAACCGGGCGTTGTGGCACATGACTGTAATCCCAGTTACTCGGGAGGCTGAGGCAGAAGAATGACTTGAACCCGGGAGGCGGAGGTTGTGGTGAGCCAAGATGGTGCCATTGCACTCCAGCCTGGGCAACAAGAGTGAAACTCCATCTCAAAAAACAAACAAACAAACAAACAAAAAACATACCCACACACACAAACACACACACAAAATAAAAATACAAAAATTAGTGGGCGTGGTGGCACACACCTGTAGTCCCAGCTACTTGGGAGGCTGGGTCAGGAGAATCACTTGAACCCGGGAGGCGGAGGTTGCAGTGAGCCGAGATCGCGCCACTGCACTCCAGTCTGGGCGTCGCAGCAAGACTCCGTCTCAAAAAATCACTCTGGCTCGTTTGCTGAGAATATGCTGGGGGAGTGGGAGAAATAGGGAGGAAAGGCATTAATTCTCCAGAGAGAAAGCCAGGATCTGGGGCTCTTGCAGGCTTAGAGCTGGCCTGGGAGGGGCTGGTTAGCCAGGCTGATTCTGCAGGAACTGCTGAGGTCTCAGCCTTTATTTCCCCAGTGAGTATTGTCTTCCCAGTGCCCAGATCTGCCCTCAGGAGGCAGATCCGCTGCCCCTCTGCCAGCTACACGCTACATTCCCATCTCACAGAGGAGGAGACTGAGGCTCAGAAAGGGTGATTGGTCTAAGCTAATGTGTCTGGGCAAGGAAAGGAGGCAGAGAGCCAAGTTTCCCTGGGCGCTGAGCCCAGTGCGGAGTGCTGGGGTGATCTAGAGATGTGCCTCATTCAGACTCTGCTTTTTTTTTTTTTTTTTTTTTTTTTTGACAGTGTTGCTCTGTCGCCCAGGCTGGAGTCCAGAGGCGCAGCTCACTGCAACCTCCGCCTCCCGGGTTCAACAGACTCTCCTGCCTCAGCTTCCGGAGTAGCTGGGATTACAGGTGCGTGTCACCACGCCCGGTTGATTTTTGTATTTTTTAAGGTAGAGGTGCTGTTTCACCATGTTGGCCAGGCTGGTCTCCAACTCCTGACCTCAAGTGATCTGCCCACCTCGACCTCCCAAAGTGTTGGGATTACAGGTGTGAGCCACAGAGCCCGGCCGACTTACCCTTATTTTAATGCAGTGCATTTAACTGTACGATTACAGAATTTACCTGTAGTTTTTTTTAATTCATGTCAGAAGGGTAATGTGCCGATGTCGTAACAAGGTTTGAAGGAGGCACATCTCACACATGCGCGTGAACACCCAATCATCCCGCCTAGAAACTACAAAAGGATATAGCTGTAAGTTTAAATTATTGCTTCGTGCGACAATAACCAGCTTACAAAATCGCTGAATATTTAATGACCTGCACATCAGCGCCCCACCTGTGGGCCGCTCTGTGTGGTAGAGCCCACGTTGTGCTGGGGCGGGGAGCGGGCTCAGAAGCCTGCCGTCTAAAGTCTAGACACTTCACTTTATTTGGGTTGCTCAAAATTCAGTTACGTAGGAGCAAAGGCAGCAGATGGAAAAAAGAAAAAAAAAAACAGGAAATAAGATTATGCTCCGTTCACTCTCAATTTTACTTAGCCCAGGGCCCCCCCATTCCAGAAATTTGGACCGACCCTGACTCCGCCCCAACCTGTTTCAGCCCCGCCCCTTCCCCGCCAGTGCCGTCGTCATGACAACCGCGTCCGCACGTCCTCTTCTCCTAGGGGTGGGGGAAGCCTGGCCCTCAGTGCTCCCATTGGCCAAAAGTTTGTAGAGGGCGGGCCTCGCTCACTTTCATTGGTCAGTTGCTCGCTGTGGTCCCATCCCCCATGCTCCCATTGGTTGATTGATCGAAAAGGGCGGGGACTCTGGGCAGCAGTTGCGGAGTGCCGCGGGTCCACAGTGCTGCACTGAGCGGAGAGGAAGGCGCGTCCCGGGATATTTGGAGGATAAAGGTGTGGGCAGGGTATCATGTGGAGGCAAAGGGGCGAGAAGTGCGGGGCGGTGAGAGGGGAGCGGGGCGGGCAATATGTGGGATTCTCAGAATGTCTTTTCCGCAGGGTGATGACCACACCTGCCGGCTCCGGCAGGGGCTTCGGCTCCGTGTCCTGGTGGGGCCTGTCCCCGGCGCTGGACCTGCAGGCTGAAAGTGAGTCCCAGCACGCAAGGTCTGATACACCGTCTGCCTTCCCAGCCTGAGCAGACGGCCTTTTAGAGCTCGTAGTCCCAGCGTCGGTGGCAGGGGGCGCGCTAACGTTCTCCAAGGATCCAACGGCGGAGGGCGCGCTCCCAGAGGCAGCCCCGAGGTCCTGTCTGCAGACTATGAATCCCAGAATACTCGAAGGAAACACCTCCCCTTAGAACCTAGGCCGCAGGCGCGACGCCTACTGGGATTTGTAGTCCGTTGTTGTAGGGGATGCTACGGTGGGCGGTCTGCCAACCACCATGGTGCCCCAGCCGGCTTTCATCTTGCCAGGTCCTCCTGTGGACCCAGATTCCCAGGCCGATACGGTGCACAGCACCCCCGAGCTAGACGTGCTGCTTCTGGGCTCTGTGGATGGACGGCACCTGCTGCGGACGCTGTCCCGAGCGAAGCTCTGGCCTCGCAGGAGGTTCAATGTGAGCTGGGATGAAGATGAGAGCCCAGATTCCCGAGTCCTTGAGGGAGGAAGGGATTGGAATTCTAAAACCTCAGGTCCAGGAATGAAGGGGCTGGAGACTCCTAGATCTGAGGGAGGTGGAAGCTGGGAGCGAACTCATGCGTCTTGGGGAAGGAAGGGGCTGGGGTTTGGAACTCGTGGGTTCTGTAGTGGGGAAGAGCTCAAAGATCAGGTCTTCTGAGGAAGGGAAGGGAAGAGGGCTCTGGGGACCCAGACTCCTGTGTTTGAAGGAAGAGGCTGGTACAGAACTCCTGGGCGTGTGGAAGGAGAGAGCTGAGGGCCTGCTCTCCTGGGTCTCCTAGGGCCCAGGCAAACAGGTCTCAGAATTATTCTACCCTGTCCATCCTTCTAGTTCTTTGTGCTGGAGAATAATCTGGAAGCTGTGGCCCGACACATGTTGATCTTCAGCTTAGCCCTAGAGGATCCAGAGAAGATGGGGCTGCAAGGTCTGTTGCTAGGACCCAGGCATTCTGACTGCTGGTCTCCTCCCCCTCCCTAGAGGGATTCTGGCATTTCAATGGCACAATTAACAAGTTTGGTTATTTTCCCGGGAGGCAGAGGTTGCAGTGAGGCGCCATTGCACTCCAGCCTGGGCAACGATAGCAAAACTCCATCTAAAAAACAAAAATGTTTGGTATTTTCCAGTGTGGTACCTCTGATGGAAAAAAAAAAAAAAATCATATATATTTATTGATGATGGTCCCCTCTGATGTAATTTGCCATCTTAGAGCCTCAGCTTCTCCTACCTGTAAAATGGGGCTAAATATAATACATCTTAGAGCCACTTAGAAAATTCCAGGAGAGGCTGGGTGCAGTGGTTCACACCTGTAATCCCAGCACTTTGGGAGGCTGAGGCAGGCAGATCACGAGGTCAGGAGATCGAGACCATCCTGCTCAACATGGTAAAACGCCATCTCTACTAAAAATACAAAAATTAGCTGGGCATGGTGGCGGGTGCCTGTAGTCCCAGTTACTTGGGAGGCTGAGGCAGGAGAATCACTTGAACCTGTGAGGCGGAGGTTGCAGTGAGCCAAGATCATGCCATTGCACTCCAGCCTGGGTGACAAGAGCAAAACCTCCATCTAAAACAGAAAAAGAAAACAGGTTTTTTTGTTTGTTTTTTGAGGCAGAGTCTTGCCCCGTTGCCCAGGTTGGAGTGCAATGGCACAATCTTGGCTCCCCATAACCTCTGCCTCCTGGTTTCAAGCAATTCTCCTGCCTCAGTCTCCCAAGTAGCTGGGATTACAGGCATGCACCACCATGCCCGGCTAATTTTTTGTACTTTTAGTAGAGCCGGGGTTTCACCATGTTGGCCAGGATGGTCTGGAGCTCCTGACCTCAGGTGATCTGCCCACCTTGGCCTGCCAAAGTGCTGGGTTTACACGCGTGAGCCATCTCACCTGGCCCCAAGAATAAAGGTTTAATTGACTCACAGTTCCACAGGCTGTACAGGGAGCATGCATGGCTGTGAAGGCCTCAGGAAACTTAAAATCACAACAGAAGGTGAAGGGGATGCAGGCACCTGTTCCATGGCAGGAGAAGGAGCAAGAGAGGCAGCGGGGAAGAGCCGCACACTTTCAAACAACCAGATTTTGTCGGAACTCACTATCACGAGAACAGTAAGGGAGAAATCTGCCCCCAGCACCCTATCACCTCGCATCAGGCCCTACCTCCAACATTTGGGGATTACAATTCAACATGAGATTTAGGTGGGACACAGATCCAAACCATATCAGTCATTAATAACCCAGAGAATTCAGAGTACAGATTGTTCAAAGTTCTTAAACAGCTAGAACTAAACTGATCTATTTTACTAAAAGGCACACAATTCTCTTCTATTAAGTTCTTAAACAATTAACATGAAACTATTTCTTTTTTTTTTTTTTTTTTTTGAGATGGAGTCTCGCTCAGTCGCCCAGGCTGGAGTGCAGTGGCGGGATCTCAGCTCACTGCAAGCTCCGCCTCCCGGGTTTACGCCATTCTCCTGCCTCAGCCTCCCGAGTAGCGGGACTACAGGCGCCGACCACCTTGCCCGGCTAGTGTTTTTTTTTTGTATTTTTTAGTAGAGTCCGGGTTTCACCCGCCCGTCTCGGCCTCCCAAAGTGCTGGGATTACAGGCTTGAGCCACCGCGCCCAGCACATGAAACTATTTCTATGTCTATGTGTGTATATATATATTATATACAATGAAAGGTATATACACTCATCCCTCAGTAACACTGGGGACTGGTTCCAGGACCCCTGCAGATACCAAGATCCGAGGATGCTCAAGTCCCTCACAAAATGGTGTAGTACTGCCAGGGGCAGTGGCACACGCCTGTAATCCTAACACTTTGGGAGCCTGAAGTGGGAGGACTGCTTGAGACCATGAGTTTGAGACTGGCCTGGTCAACATAGTGAGACCCCGTCTCTACAAGAACTAAAATATTAGCTGGGTGTGGTAGCTAATGACTAGTCCCAGCTAGTTGGGAAGCTGGAGGGGGAGGGTCCCTTAAGCCCAGGTGGTCGAGGTTACTGTGAACTATGACAGCACAACTGCACTCAGCCTGGGCAACAGAGTGAGACACTGTCTCAAAACAAGAAAAGATATACTCACAAATAGCCTGTACACATCCTCCCATACACCGTAAATCATCTCTAGATTACCTATAATATAGGCCGGGCATGGTGGCTCACGCCAATGCTGGCATCCCAGCATTTTGGGAGGCCGAGGTGGGCGGATCACCTGAGGTCGGGAGTTCGCGACCAGCCTGACCAACATGGAGAAACCCCATCTCTACTAAAAAACAAAAACAAAAACAAAAACAAAATTAGCCGGGGTGGTGGCCCATGCTTATAATCCCAGCTACTCGGAAGGCTGAGGCAGGAGAATCACTTGAACCCAGGAGGCGGAGGTTGTGGTGAGCCAAGATCGTGCCATTGTGCTCCAGCCTGGGAAACAAGAGCGAAACTCCGTCTCAAAAAAAAAAAAAAAAAAAAGATTACCTATAATATGTAATACAATGTAAATGCTTACACCATATTTTACAATTTGTATTTTTGTTTTACTGTTGTATTGTTATCTTTTGCCCCAAAATTCTGTGTCTGCGGTGAGTGTGGAATCTGCAACTAATTCCCTCTTCTAGGTAGTTATTTATTTATTTATTTTAGAGGCGGAGTCTCATTCTGTTGCCCAGGCAGGAGTGCAATGGCACGATCTCGGCTCACTGCAACCTCCGCCTCCGGGTTCAAGCGATTCTCAAGCCTCAGCCTCCCGAGGAACTGCGACTACAGGCGCCTGCCACCATGCCCGCGGCCCTGTTCTTCATGTAGTTTTTGGAATGCTTGGGGAGCTTGCAGGGGTTCATTGTTTTCATTATATGACTATGACCTAACAACATATTAAGGGTCTAATTCCTGGGCTCCCTCCTCCGCACATTCCCCCAATTATCTCCCCCTCTCCCTAGAGCGGAGCGAGACCTTCCTGGAGGTGTGGGGGAACGCGCTGCTGCGCCCGCCGGTGGCCGCCTTCGTGCGCGCCCAGGCCGACCTGCTGGCTCACCTGGTCCCCGAGCCCGACCGCCTGGAGGAGCAGCTGCCCTGGCTCAGCCTCCGAGCCCTCAAGGTGCCGCCGCCCGGCCTCCATCTGGGATCGGGTGGCCGCGGGAAGAATGGAAGTGCGCAGTCCAAAGGACGTGCGTTGATGGAGCAGGCGGCGGGTTCGGGAGTTCGAGTCCCAGTTCCCCGACTCCCACTGTGGGATTTGGCCTGGGGCAGTGTTTCAAGCTGGAACTCACAGTTTTTCCATCCGAGAAACGGGGGAATCGTTCCCCTGTTCTGGGATGGAAGACAGGGTCAATTAGAGCCGCTTCCTGCATCCCTTCTCAGCCCCTCTCTCCCCATCATGCCCTCGCCCCGCAGAAGTTCTCATGCTGAGCTGACGGGCTCTGGGCTGGCATGCAGGGCCTGAGGCCTCCCATGACTTGGGACTGCATGCCACTACCTGGGCCCCCGCCACGCCTCGCGCGGTGTCAGCGACTGGGACCTGCGCATGAAGCTGCATGACCGCGGGGTGAGGGGCACAGAGGAGGGGCTGGGGGCTGGACTCCTGGGTCTGAGGGAGGAAGGGGGGACTTGGGTCTGAGAGGGGCTGTGGGGCCTGACTCTCAACTGGTGGGAGAGGGACTGGGGTCTGGACTCTGGGTCTGGGAGAGGGGCTTGACTTCGGGTCTGAGGGAAGAGTGGATCGGGGCCTGGACCCTGGAGGGAGGAGGGGCTGGGGGTCTGGACTCCTGTGCCCCAGGAGGGGCTGGGGCTTATGGGGTCTGAGGGAGGAGGCTGGGGCCTGACCCCAGGCTCAGAGGAGGCTGGGGGTCTGACCCTGGGTCTGGGAGGGAGGAGGGGCTGGGGCTGACTCTGGATCTGGTGGAGGAGGGGCTGCTGGGGACCCTGGGTCTGGAGGGAGGGGGCCTGAATTGCAGGCTGGGGTCAACGGGGCCTGGAGGGGAGGAGGGCGGGGGTCTGACCCCGGGTCCGAGGAGAGGGGCTGGGGGCCTGACTCCTGGCCTGAGGGAGGGCAATGAGGAGGAGGGGCTGGGCTGAACGGGAGGAGGACGGGGACCCGGGACTCCTGGGTCTAGGGCTGGGACCGGACCCTGGCCCGAGGAGGGCCTGGACTCCCGGGGTCTGAGGGAGAGGGACTGGGGACCCGGGTCTGGAGGGGTGAGGGACTGCATGGACCCCTGGTCTGAGGGAGGAGGGATCAGCTGGACTCCCGGGTCTGAGGATCCGACCTGGGTCTGAGGGAGGAGGGACTGTGGGACTGGGGTTCGAGGGAGAGGGATCGGGTCTGACCGGGTCTAGGAGGTCTGAGTCCCGGGTCTGAGGGAGTGAGGACTGCCCTGACCCGTCTGAGGGAGGGTCCCTCCATGCTGGGTTCATTGAGGGCTCCCTTCTTCCTGCCCCCCACCCCAGGCCCAAGTCATTCACACCCAGGAGTTCCGACGCTGGCGGGACACAGGCGTCGCCTTTGAACTCAGGGACTCCAGCGCCTATCACGTGCCCAACCGGACCCTGGCGTCGGGTCGCCTCCTGAGCTACGTGCGTGTCCACTGCCTGTCCTGGCCCACTGCTGCTTCTCGGAGACCCAGGAGTCAGGGTCCCCAGCCTCGACCTCACCCGCCTCCTCTCTCCCTCCTTTTCCAGCGCGGGGAGCGCGTGGCAGCGCGCGGGTACTGGGGGGACATCGCCACGGGGCCCTTCGTGGCCTTCGGCATCGAAGCGGACGACGAGAGCCTTCTGCGGACCAGCAACGGACAGCCGGTCAAGGTGGGCGGCGAGGCTGGGGCTGGGGGTGGGAGTGGGGCTGGGGGTGGGTGGGTGCTCAAGGCCCCGCCTCCACCGCAGGCCCCGCCCCCAGCTCCAGACCCAACCCGTCGCTGGGCGGGGACGACTCCATTCAGGGAACAGGCCCCATCCCCGCGGGATAGGTCCCGCCCCACTTCACATCCTCCAAGCAGCTGCGGGAGTTCTAGTCCTGGACCGAGGACTCCCCGCGTTCTAAGCCCCGCCCCGCCATCCCGGCCCCGACGTCTGGCCACGCCCCTTCTACCCCTAGACTGCCGGGGAGATCACGCAACACAACGTGACAGAGCTGCTCCGCGAGGTGGCCGCCTGGGGGCGCGCGAGAGCCAGCCGGGGGGACCCGGAGGAGCAGCAGCGCTCGGAGGTAAGCCAGGGATAACAGGTAAGCCAGGGATAACAACAGGTAAGCCAGGGATAACAGGTAAGCCAGGGATAACAACAGGTAAGCCAGGGATGATAACAGGTAAGCCAGGGATAACAACAGGTAATCCAGGACTCCAGGTAAGTCCCGGGTAGGCCAGGGACAACAGGTAAGCCAGGGACTCCAGCCTCCAAGTGTTTCACACTGGAGTGTGGACTGACATGATTTGGAATGCCTGGGCAAGTGACGGCTTCTTGATATTCTGTCTTTTCCTCTCTTCTCTTTCTCTCCCTTTCCTAAATTCTGAGAGCATGCTTAGGATTCTGAATTCCACTAGTAGAATTCAATCTTATCTGCAAAGGGCTAAGCTATCCAAGAATATTCTCACAGGGTGCTGGGTCCCAGCTCTCCCTTGGACACCATCCTGCACCCTGGATCCGCGCTGGGCCTCCTTCCAGCCATCCTCCAACCTGGCCCTCCCTGAGTGTCTGTCCGACAGGGCATGTCACATGTGGCCCTGGCTACCCACCCTCTTTCCCTCTCTAGTCTCAGTTGCCTGATCTGTACAGTGAGCCTCTGCCTGCTGGGCTGACCTTCCTAGAACTTTCCAGGAATCCACCTCAGAGGAAAGATTTTTTTAAAAGCTTCAAGAGGACAAAAAGTGTTATCTCCAAGTCCTGTGTGCCTGCCCAGCTCTGCCCAGCTCTATGTATCTCTCTGGCTTTCTGCCCTCATGGCTCTGCCCGTCAGAGGTGACCCCTCTATCCCCTACCTCCAGCAGCCCCCACCCCGGAATCATTCACTGTCCACTTCCTGCCACTCAATTCTGCTGAGACTCTCCACCACAAGAGCTGCTACAATGGCCGGTTCCAGCTCCTCTATGTGGCCTGTGGGTAAGCAGGAGGCATCTGTGCTCACAAAGACCCGGGATCAGGCCCCCAGCCCCTCCTCCTTCAGACCCTGGAACCCAAGTCCCAGGCCCTCCTCCCTCAGACCCAGGAGTCCGGGCGCCCCAACCCCTCCTCCTTCAGACCCAGGAGTCCAGCCCCCCAGCCCCTCCTCCCTCAGACCCTGGAACCCAAGCCCCAGGCCCTCCTTCCTCAGACCCAGAAGTCCAGGCCCCCAGCCCCTCCTCCCTCAGACTCTGGAACCCAAGCCCCAGGCCCTCCTCCCTCAGACCCAGGAGTCCGGGTGCCCCAACCCCTCCTCCTTCAGATCCAGGAGTCCAGCTCCTCCTCCCTCAGACCCAGGAGTCCAGCCCCAGCCCCTCCTCCCTCTGACCCAGGAGTCCAGGCCCCCAGCCCCTCCTCCCTCAGACCCAGGAGTCCAGACCCCAGCTTCCTCCTCCCTCAGACCCAGGAGTCCAGACCCAGCCCCTCCTCCCTGGTCCCTGAGTCCAGACCTCCTGCTCCCTTCTTTCACAGGACCCAGACTCCAGTGTTGCAGCCCCTCCTCCCTCAGTGTCTGGGTTCCCAGAGCCCCTCCTCCCTCAGCTGAATCTCAGCTTGTCCTCTGTCCTCTCTGCAGGATGGTCCATCTTCTCAGCCCCGAGCTTGGGGCCTGTGTGGCACCTGGAGGGAACCTGATTGTGGAATTAGCCCGGTGAGCCAGTGGGGTGGAGGGCGGGGAACATCCCGGCTGGGGATCAAAATCTGGGTCCCTGACATGGCGCTTCCCATCTGCAGGTACCTGGTGGACGTGCGGCAGGAGCAGCTGCAGGGATTCAACACCCAGGTCGGGGAGCGAGCTCAGGCAGCTGGATTTGCTCCACAGACCCGGGCCAGGCCCTCAGAGACCTTCGCACGTTTCTGCAAGTCCCAGGACTCAGCTCTGGGCAGCACTGACCCAGCTGTGGAACCCGGAACTCCATCCCTTGACGTCCTGGCCCAGCCTCTTGAAGCCAGCAGCCCAGCCCCTGAGGGCCTGACCCAGCCTCTGCAGGGTGGGACCCCACAGTGGGAGCCCTGCCAGCTGCCCTCTGAGTCTCCAGGTTCACTCTCAGAGGTTCTGGCTCAGCCCCAAGGGGCTTTGGCTCTGTCCAACTGTGAGTCAGACTCCAACACTGGAGTTGACCCAACCCCTAGATACCCCTTATCTCCAACTTCCAAAGTCAGGTTGTAGGATGAGAACCCGCTGATACCATTCTAAGCCCGCTGCTGGAGTCCTCAATTTTATTCTAATCATTCCCACTCAGTACCCGCCACCCCCACCCTGGGAGTGTTGGTAGAATTTCAAATTCTATTTCTGAGATTCTATTTCTAGAATTCTAGATTGTTCTCTCAGAATTCCAAATTCCACTTCTGAGGCTCTGAACCCAGTTTAGGATCTGACCCTGAGTCTCAAGCCCTTGACTTTGGCCCCCTTGTTCCCAGGCACCCTGTGGCTGACTGGGGGCTGGGGTGTCTCCTCACCAGGGCCTGGTCAGCACCCAGATGGTTCAAGTAAAGCAAGTTATGTCCACCTCTCTGTGTGTCCAAGTGTCTTTCCTGTCCTATGTCGGTCTCCAAGGCTGGGAGAGAAAGACCCAGGAGTGGTGGACAGAGGAAGCCAGAAACTGGATTCCTGGGTTTCCGGGACTTGACCAGTGGGTCTGAGGGAGGACAAGACAGGCCTGGACTCCTAGGTCTGAGGGAGGAGGGGCTGGGGGTCTGGACTCCTGGGTCCGAGGGAGGAGGGGCTGGGGGCCTGGACTCCTGGGTCCGAGGGAGGAGGGGCTGGGGGCCTGGACTCCTGGGTCTGAGGGAGGAGGGGCTGGGGGCCTGGACTCCTGGGTCTGAGGGAGGAGGGGCTGGGGATCTGGACTCCTGGGTCTGAGGGAAGAGGGGGCTGGGGGCCTGGGATCCTTGTCTGAGGGAGTGGCTTGGGTCTCCCAGGGTCCTAGGACTGAGGAAGGAGGGGGCTGGGAGGTTGGACATTCTGTGGGTCTGAGGGAGGAGGGGTCTAGGACTCCAGGATCAGAGGGAGGAGGGTCCGGAGTCCTGTGCCCCAAGGTGGCTGGTGATCCAGCTGGAGCAGGGCCCACCCCGCCCCTCACGTGCCCCGTTATCTCGCATGGTGGGCAGGGGAGGAGGAGGTGACAGTATATTTAGTCTCTGTCCTCGCCCTTTATCTCAGTGTCCTCGGGGAGTCTCAAGCAGCCGGGAGGAGACTGACGGTCCCTGGGACCCTGAAGGTCACCCAGGCGGTCCCCTCACTGACCCTCCAAACGCCCCTGTCCTCGCCTCCTGCCATTCCCCGCCTGAGTCTCAGCATGGCGGATAAGTGAGTGATGCCCCAAGGCAGTGGGAGTTGGGGGCGACCTCTCAGGTTCCCAAGGGCGGTCAGAGCTGAGAGGCTGGACCCCTGGCCTGTGAGGTAGGGGTAGGGGCTCTTGGTTGAAGAAAGGAAGCGGGTTTGCGAGTCAGACTCCTGGAACCAGAGGAAGGGGAAGCGGTGTCCCCCGACCTCTTGGTCAGAGGGGCCTCCGGGGGTCCCTTAGGAGACAGACAGGACACAGCCCACCACTAACCCCCACCCCCGGTTTCTCTCCTTCCAGGAGCAGCGATGCGGTGAGAGCAGCGGGCTAAGGCGTGGCTGGGACCCCCAGGGCCAGGGTGGGCGCTGCAGTGAGGGGTCTGGGGCGGGAGGCTGCAGCCCTAGCAAAGGGTGCGGTACGGTAAGGGCTGGGTGGCGTCTTGGTGGTGATGGGGTCCCCACTCCTCCAAACCAGGCTGGGGAACCTCGCCCAGCACCAGCCCCAATCAGACGCCGCTCCTCCAACTACCGCGCTTACGCCACGGAGCCGCACGCCAAGGTGAGACGGGGCTTCCTGGGGGCCGAGTACAGGCGCTGGAAGGAGCCGAGACCCTGGGAGTGGGGGGAGGAGCCAAGGCTACGAAGGGGGCGGGGACTACGCGGAGAGGCTTCAGGGGCGGAGTTTTGCAAAGGGTCACACTCGGATTGGTGACAGCCGCCTGTGGGCGGAGCTCCGTTGCCCTTGGATTTAATTAGGGATAGATGGGAAGTGCCTACCCAAAGCCAGAGACCCGGATTGGTGGATGGGAATGAGGGGCGTGGCCTGTCGTAGACTCAGGGCGCAAGTTGGAAGTGGGCCCAAATCTGGACCGGCTGGGGTTGCTGGGGGTGTCTTGAGGTCCCCTCCACCGTCGTCTCCGGATCCCCCTCCATGATGCTTCCTTGCTCCATCTCACCCTGGCAGAAAAAATCTAAGATCTCCGCCTCGAGAAAATTACAGCTGAAGGTGAGCACGGGAGGTACAGGGAAGGAGCAGGCACGTGCTCAGGGGGCGGAGCTTGAGAGTGGGTGGGGCTTTCGGGGTAGGTGGGGGGGGGGGGGGGGGGTTTGGCCGCTCGGGGCGTGGCTTTATCGGGGAGTCCTGCTCCGGGTGGGGCGGGGCCTTGGAAAGGTGGAGACGAAACTCGAGGGTTTAGAAGGGCAGACGGGGTTCCCTACGCCTGGTCTTTATCCTGATGCCCCGGGCTACGCTTCCCTCCCACCCCTCCGCAGACCCTGCTGCTGCAGATTGCAAAGCAGGAGCTGGAGCGAGAGGCGGAGGAGCGGCGCGGAGAGAAGGGGCGCGCTCTGAGCACGCGCTGCCAGCCGCTGGAGTTGGCTGGGCTGGGCTTCGCGGAGCTGCAGGTACCGGCTCCCAAGGCAGGTACTCCTGCCCAGCCTGGGATCCGAGGTTTCTAGTCCCCGGAATTCAGCAGAACAGCCTCTGTCCCCTCTTCTGCTCGGGACCCAGGCGTCCAATATGTCTGTCCTTACCCAATTCTATATGGTTCGTGGGACTCCCGGCCCCTAACACCCTTTGTGTGCAGGTCTCTGGAGTCTTGGCTCCAACCTACTCCTTCAGGATCATGTGGCCCTCTTATCCCAGACAGGAGTCCAGGCCCCAGCCCCTCCTCCCTCAGAGCCGGATGTTCAGGCCTCAGCCCCTCCTCCCTCAGACCCAGGAGTCCAGGCCCCAGCCCCTCCTCCCTCAGACCCAGGAGTCCAGGCCCCAGCTCCTCCTCCCTCAGACCCAGGAGTCCAGGCCTCAGCCCCTCCTCCCTCAGACCCAGGAGTCCAGGCCCCCAACTCCTCCTCCCTCAGACCCAGGAGTCCAGGCCCCCAGCCCCTCCTCCCTCAGACCCAGGGGTTCAGGTCTCCAGGCCTCCAGGCTTCCCCCAAAAACACACACCACGTTCCTCCTCCAGGACTTGTGCCGACAGCTCCATGCCCGTGTGGACAAGGTGGATGAAGAGAGATACGACATACAGGCAAAAGTCATCAAGAACATCACAGAGGTGGGACGCATGGGCAGCTCGGGTACTTTCGGGGTAGTGAGATACCTGGTATTTGGTCTCTGCCTGACCCCTTGCAGCTGCTTTTGGCTGCACATCCCAGGAGACCCAGGACAACTGTGAGCCTGGCAGGGCTGGGGCAGAAGGATGAGTACAATATAGTCAAGGAAAGCTGTTGTAGGCAGAGGGAACAGCACATGGAAGGCCATGGGTTGGGAAACAGAAAATATGTTAGTGAACATGTTCAGGGCATCACATGTTGGTAAATTAGCTCAGGCATTGGCCAGGGAATTGTGATTTGCATGTAGCTGGACCAGGTTATGCCAGTGGTTTTGTGAGGTGAGGCTGGAGCATATGAAGAGGGGGATTCAGTTCCAGGATTAGAAGCTTAGACTGGGAGCCTAAGCTGGGAAGAGACTGGATGAGGCCTCGGTACTGGAAGACGAGATAAGGAGAATAAAGAAGGAGTGTAGGGTGGAAGAGTTGGGTGAGGGGGAAATGGAGGCAGGAGTATCCACACCCCTGTATACTGCCTCCCCCCAGATCGCAGATCTGACCCAGAAGATCTTTGACCTTCGGGGCAAGTTTAAGCGGCCCACCCTGCGGAGAGTGAGGATCTCTGCAGATGCCATGATGCAGGCGCTGCTGGGGGCCCGGGCTAAGGAGTCCCTGGACCTGCGGGCCCACCTCAAGCAGGTGAAGAAGGAGGACACCGAGAAGGTGAGTGTGGGCTAAGGCCAGGAAAGAGAATGCTGAGGGGAAGGGCTGTGGGTACCAACAACCCTGGGGCCTAGCCGGAGGGCAGACGGTGCTTGAAGTTGGGAGTAGAAGCAGCTAGCTAGTACGGGGTCCTCCAAAATGCAAGAGGAAGACAGGAAGTGCATTAGGGCTACAGGAAGTCCATGTAAGAGCAAAGAGGTGCATGAAGGGCTGGGTGCAGGGGCTCATGCCTGTAATCTTTGAGATTTAAAAATTTTTTTTTAATTTCCTTTTTTTTTTTGAGATGGAGTCTCTGCTGCCCAGGCTGGAGTGCAATGACACCATCTCGGCTGCTGGAGTGCAGTGACGCCATCTCGGCTCACCGCAACCTCCGCCTCCCAGGATCAAGTGATTCTCATGCCTCAGCCTCCCAAGTAGCTGGGACTACAGGTGCACACCACCACGACATTGTTTTAATTTCTACAAATTTCTTTTTAAAATTGATTAGTCATGGTGGTGGCATGCAGCTTCTCAGGAGGCTGAGGCAGGAAGATCGCTTGAGCCCATGAGATCGAGGGCGCAGTGAGCTATGACTGTTCCACTGCACTCCAGCCTGGGCAATACAGTAAGACCCTATCTTAAAGAAGAAGACAGGAAAGACAGGAGTGGATGCCTGAAACCATGGATTGTACTGAACCCTATATATAATTTTTTTCCTATACAAACCTACGTACCTATGATAAAGTTTCATTTCTAAATTAGACACAGTAAGAGATTAACAATAAATAATAATAAAAGAAGGCTGGGCATGGTGGCTCATGCCTGTAATCTCAACACTTTGGGATGCTAAGGCGGGCAGATTGCTTGAGCTCTGGAGTTCGAGACCAGCCTGGGAAACATGGCAAGACCCCGTCTCTACAAAAAATACAAAAGTTGTCAGGTGTGGTGACTCACACCTGTAATCTCAGCGCTTTGGGAGGCCAAGGCAGGTGGATCATAAGGTCAGGAGTTTGAGACCAGCCTGGCCAACACAGTCAAACCCCATCTCTAGTAAAAATACAAAGATTCGCTGGGTGTGGTGGTGGATGCCTGTAATCCCAGCTACTTGGGAGGCTGAGGCAGGAGAATTGCTTGAACCTGGGAGGCAGAGGTTGCAGTGAGCTGAGATCTCACCACTGCACTCCAGCCCTGGCAACCGTGGGAGACTCCATCTCAAAAAAAAAAAAAAAAAAAAAAGTTAGCTGGGCATGATGGCACACACCTGTAGTCCCAGCTACTCAGGAGTCTGAGGTGAGAGGATAGCTTGAGCCCAGGAAGTTGAGGCTGCAGTGAGTCGAGATTGCACTCCAGCTTGGGTGAGGGAACCAGACCCTGTCTCAAATAATAATAATAATAATAATAATAGTAAAATAGAACAATTATAACATATTGTAATAAAACTCATATGAATTGGTCTCTTTCTCAAAATATCCTATGGCCCTGTAGTCACCTTTCTTTTCCTTGTGATGTGAAATGACAGTGCCTATGTGCTGAGATGAAGTGAGGTGGATGACGTAGGCATTGTGACCTAGCATTAGGCTAGGTCCTATGAGAATCCATCAAACTTATGAATTATTTCTGGAATTTTCCATTTAATATTTTTGGGCCATGGTTTACTGAAACCACACAAAGTAAAATTGCAGATAAGGATGAACTACTACAATAAGAAGGAAGGAGACAGGAAGTGCATAAGGCAGACAGAAAGTGTAGGGGAAAGATAGGAAGTGCAGGAAGGAGACAGGAAGTGGATAAGGAAAGACAGAAAGTACATGAGGGAGACAGGAAGTGCATGGGGAAAGACAGGAAATGCATGGGAAAAGACAGGAAGTGCTGGGGAAAGACAGGAAGTGCATGGGGAAAGACAGGAAGTGCATGAGGGGGACAGGAAGTGCATGAGGGAGACAGGAAGTTATGGGGAAAATTGGCAGGGATTATCTTGAAAAGATGGGAAGTGCTCCCGAACTAGACACTTAGACAGGCATCCAGGGTAGAGTGGCCCCACAGGCTGGAGGGAAGACAGGGATTCTTGAGACTGGAGACCAGGAAGAGACCCTAATCTCTGACTCTATTGCCATCCTCCAGGAAAACCGGGAGGTGGGAGACTGGCGCAAGAACATCGATGCACTGAGTGGAATGGAGGGCCGCAAGAAAAAGTTTGAGGGCTGAGTCTTCCTACCTACTGCCCCCGCCCTGAGGAGGGCCCTGAGGAATAAAGCTTCTCTCTGAGCTGAAAGTGACTCCATGTCTATTACCCAGGGCTTAGGCAGGAGAGAGATGGGAAAACTGAGGGCAGGGCTCCCCCAAAGTCACACAGCAGGTCGGGGACCAGATGGATCTCCCATGTGGAGCACTCTTGGCTCTGTTATCAAAAAGAATTCCAGGGTTCATGAATTTGGATGATTTGTTTCTTAAGAAGCAGATCACAACCTGCAAACTGGAAGTGTGGCTTCTTGCCAAAAAACAGAAGCAGGCACTTTAAGGGAGGGAAGGGCAAGGCAGGAATTTACGCTGAGTGGGTTGGCTACGTGCACGTATTCAACTGGTTATAGAAGGAGCTATGAATATTCATGGACAGGTGGACACACACATGTGTGACAAGCAAACATGCATTTTTTTTTTTTTTTGAAATGGAGTCTTGCTCTGTCACCCAGGCTGGAGTGCAGTGGCACAATGTCAGCTCACTGCAACCGCCGCCTCCTGGGTTCAAGCCATTCTCCTGCCTCAGCCTCTCCAGAAGCTGGGATTACAGGCATGCACCACCAGGCCCAGCTAATTTTTGTATTTTTAGTAGAGACGGGGTTTCACCATGTTGGCCAGGCTGGTCTCGAACTCCTGACCTCGTGATTCACCTGCCTCGGCCTCCCAAAGTGCTGGGATTACAGGCGTGAGCCATCGTGACTGACGACAAATATGCATTTTACATGGTGGTGGAGGCTTAATATTTAAGTGCATCCCGTTGAATGCATTCGTATGGAAACATGAAGCAGGGATATGAAGGCACTCAGTGCACAGCCTCTGTCAAAAGTCAGAACCAGTCTGTGGTCCGTGGTATCTTATCAGGAGAAAGTTACTGAAATCAGTCTCTCATTCAACTAATGCTGTAGCTATGCGTTGTGGAACAGGGGGTTCAGTTAGTCAGCATCTGGCAATGGATGGCTGCAATTGTTGTAATATTGCATATCTTGAGGCCAGTGTTTGTTTAGCTGCTAGAAAAAGGAAAAGCCTTGTGGCAATTAGAACATAGTTTATTATATAAGTGTAGGGATGCGTGACTTAACCCTTGCCTGGCATGGCCTCAGGTCTTGTTTATAATTTGGTATCTTATTGCCACAAACAGTTCATTCCATCAGTCTTCTGATCTCTATTGTCACAGCACCTCTGGCCCATGTGGAGTGCACAGAGATGCCAAGACTAAAGCTCAAAGAGAGAGACACACAGAGAAACAGATAGGCAGAGAGACATACTGGCAACAGAGGGACTGAGTTGGGAGTAGAGAGAGAAGGAGCCAGACAAAGACCCAAAGAGAGAGGGAGAAAATACCACGGATGCATAGAAGGAAGTGCAAAGAAAGGAGAAAAGAGAGACAGAGGTATAATCACAGCAAGGTGCGGAGACGTGGAGACCCTATAAGAGAGGGAAATGGAGAACCACAGAGCGGGAACTGCGGGCACTAAGACATGGAGAGAACTAGAAAGACAGAGACGTGAACATGGACACAGAGACCCAGAGCCAAAAAGAGACAGAAATGGGGTCACAGGTGGACAGAAATGCACAGAGAAACTGTGAGCCTCCACAGACACAAACGCTGAGACATGCAGAGACACCCACAGAAATGCAGAGACAAAACCACCTAGAGACACATGCCAAGAAACACACTGAGGGACCCAGAAAGAGACAGATGCAGAGAGAGCCCAAGACAGACCTCAGTGAGAGGCCCCAGGAAAAGCACAGAAACACAGAGACGGACCGCGAGAGGCAGAGGTACTGAGAGGTGGGGAGGGGGAGGAAGCCTGCTCTCCAGGGCCGGCTTGAACTCAGAACTCAAGGCCATGGCTTGGCTAGGAAGCGCGAGGGGGACGCCAAAAAGATCAGTGTTAGATGGAGGTGGGGAGGGAGGGGAGGTTTCACCCTAATTGACACCCCCCTCTCCCTCCCCCTCCCCACACCTGCTTCCCAGCTTTAGTGCCTGTTGTCACCAGGATGGAATCCTGGTGGCAGACAAAAGGGGGGGGGGGGGGGGGGGGACAAAAAGATGGACAGAGACAGAGGGGGAGACTAAGAAGTGGAGACAGACACACAGAGATACACAGATGGAGAGCCACAGACACAACAGAAACGGGGGTCCAGAAAGAGACCACGGTAGAAAGAGGGAACGGAGAGAAGAAAACAGAAAACATTCCTTATAGCCCATTTGTCATTAGTAGGTCCTCCAAGGACCTACTGTGGGCCGGGCGTGAGGACGTCAAAGCACAGGGAGCTATAAGGGAGGTAGCTGCAGCACCATGAGACCTGGGGGTGGGGTGGGGGCGGGAGCGGGGCTCTTGGGCCGTGCAGATGGGGTTAGCATGGGGTTGGGGAGGGGCCCGCGGAGGCTTTTGGACTCTGAGTGTGGAGCCAGGGGCAGCCGGGCTCTCTCTGAGCTCCCAGACTTGTGTTTGAGCAATGGAATTCTCTCCCCCTCCCTCTCCCTTCGGGGCGGGGCCAAGCCTCCCAGGGCCAGCTATAAACTCCCGGGAGCTTCAGTGCCCTCAGCAAGGCTCAGCCACGAGCTTCCCAGCATCTCAGACATAGCCTAGGTAAGGAGCTCTGCGGGGGCCCTGTGGTCTCCAAAGACTGTGTCCTTGCGGGAGGGGGGCAGGAGGCGGGTGGGGAAGATGTGGGGTGTGGAGAAATGGTGCAGAGGTAGGTGGGGCAGACAACTGGAAGTCTGGGAACTTGAGAGGCTCAGACTTCAGGGGGACTCAGGATAGAGGGGAAAATACTGGGATTTGTGGGTCACACAGATCCGAACCCGGGGCTGCCAGGACTTGGGTGTCCCAGAACAAAACCTCCTAGGATCTTGGGGTTCTGGGAATCTGGGGGAAATCTCAGCAGTCAGGGATATCTGGACTTGGAGGTCAAACTGGGTGTCAGGATTTGGGGCCTCAGACTCTGAGGGTATCAGGAATTGGGGGTGGGTCTCACAATCTGGGGTTTTAGGAGGCCTTGGAATCTGAGGTATTACGATAGAAAGCATGAGAACTTGGACTGTCATTATCTGGGTATCATGAATTGGGCCTCCGAGGTTAGGTATCAAGATTTTGGGGGTCTCATATTCTTGAGGTAATTTCACTTGAAAGTCCCAAGACCTGGGGTGGCGAAGATGTCCCGGCCCACCTGACTATCGCAAACATGTGAGGACTCCTGCCAGTCTCAGAAACACAAGCATCACAGCTGGGGTCCTCGTAGAAACCGTGGGTATTGATTATCTAGGACTGACAGGAAGGATTTAGCACTGATTTCACCATCATCTCTCCATGACACTCCCCCGAAATAGCCTTCTAAAAGCAAGCTAAGGTTCTCTGTGGCCACTGTCCCTTCTCAAATGCCTCCTCCAATCCCAGCTGATCAGGTCTCTGCGGGACTTGTCATAAGCACAGAGACAGCTGTGCAGAGGGGGCAGGTGGGTTCTTCCTCCTGGCTGTGCCAGGACCACACCTACCAAGGTCTGTCCTCATGCATGCTTTAGGACAGCCAGCCCTCCCCTAATCCATATTCCAGACCTGAGCCCCTCCTCCTCCTCAGACGCAGGGAGTCCAGGCCCCCAGCCTCCCTCCTCACAGACCGGTATCCAGACCCCAGTCCTCCTGCACTCCAGAGTCCAAGCAGACCCGCCCTCCTCCTCGTAACGAGTCCACAGGCCAGCCTCCCCAGCCCCTCCCCTCAGACCTGCACCCCCAGCCCCTCCTCCCTCACCCAGAGTCCAGACCCTGCCTCTCCCCAGACTCACAGTCCAGACCCCAGTCCTCCTCCCCTCAGACCTCAGAGTCCAGACCCCTGGCCTCCTCCTCCCTGACCCAGGAGTCCACAGACCAGTCCTCCTCCTCAGACCCAGGAGCCCCAGACCCCCAGTCCTCCCTCACCCAGAGTCCAGACCCCCAGCCCTCCTCCTCCTCAGACCCAGGAGTCCAGACCCCTCCCTCCCCGTGACCCAGAGTCCATGTGCCCCCCAGCCTCCTCCCTCCTCACCCCAGGTCTCAGACCCCCGGCCCCTCCCTCCTCCCCTGCAGCCCGTGCCCAGACCCCAGTCCCTCCCTCCAGACTACAGGAGTCCAGACCCCAGCCCTCCCTCCTCCCTCAGACCCAGGAGAGCCAGCCTCAGGACAGGCCCGCAGTCCCCAGCCCCTCCAGACCCAGGAGCCCAGTCCTCCTCCCTCAGACCCAGCCCCTGCCCCTCCTCCTCAGATCCAGGAGTCCAGGCCCCCTCAGCCCTCCCTCCCCTCACAGACCCAGGAGTGCAGACTCCTCAGCCCCTCCCTCACCCAGACCCCAGTCCCTCCTCCCCTCACCCAGGAGTCCAGGCCCCCAGCCCTCCTCCAGACCCAGAGCCCCAGCCCCCAGCCCTCCCTCCCTGACCCAGGAGTCTGTAGACCCTTGCCCCTCCCTTGTCCAGACTCCCCTGTCCCTCCCTCCCTTTCAGGACCACAGGAGTCCAGACCCCCAGTCCCTCCTCCCCTCACAGACCCAGGAGTCCAGACCCCCGCCCCTCCCCTCACAGACTCAGTCCAGACCTCCCCAGTCCTCCCCCCTCCCTCAGACTCTTCCAGGAGTCCACCCCAGCCCCTCCTCCCTCAGACCTGTAGTCCAGACCCCCTCAGTCCCTCCTCCTCACCTCCAGCGTCCAGCCTCCCTCCTCCCTTGACTCCACAGGCCCCAGCCCCTCCTCTCCCCAGACCCAGAGTCCAGCCCTGGCCCTCCTACTCAGATCCAGGAGTCCAGGCTCTCCATCCCTCCTCCCTCAGAGACCCAGGCAGTTCCAGGTCTCCCAGTCCCTCCTCCTGCCTTCACAGACTCCAGGAGTCCAGGCTCCTCCTTTCACAGACCCAGGACAGGGCCCTGCCCTCCTGCCTCAGACCCGAGTCCAGGCCCCAGCTCCTCCTTCAGACCTTACAGGAGTCCAGGCCCCGCTCCTCCTGCTCTCAGACCCAGAGAGTCCACCCGGCCTCCTCCAACACCCCCTCGGGCCTCCTATCCTCCCTCAGACCCAGGAGTCCAGACCCAGGAGTCCAGGCTGCCGCCTCCTCCACCCGACCTAGGAATCCAGACCCCAGCCCCTCCTCCCTCACACCCAGGAGGCCCAGGTCGCCTCTCCTTGGGGCCCCCACCCCTACTGGGCTCTTTCTCTGTTTCTTAGGGCCAAACCAGGGATGTCGGACACCGAGGAGCAGGAATATGAGGAGTGAGTGCCGCACTGGGAGGGGTTGGGGCGTGCAATGGTGGAGAGGCTCTCCCACCCCAGATCTAACTCTCCCCTCCCTCTTTCCCCCACCCGTCCGCAGGGAGCAGCCAGAAGGTGAGTAGGGAGTGGGCCGGCCCCATGGGATGGAGACACCCCCAGGAAGTCTTGGGACGGGAGGCGAGGCTTGTGGCACCCTGGCGGGGAAGGGGCAGCTCAGCCCTCGGGCCCTCGCCCGCCCTCTCCGGGTCTGGAGCGTCTCCCCGTGCCATCCCTGCACCGCCAGGGGGCACATGCCCATCGCAGCCGAGGCCAGAGGGACCCCCGGTCCAGCAGAGGCTGGAACCCTGGTCTCTGGCCACTCCCCCCACCCCTGCCCGAGCTCCTAACGCCCTCTCTTCTGTGCCCCCATCTCCAGAGGAGGCTGCGGAGGAGGAGGAAGGTGAGGTCCTGGACTCCGCAGGTCTGGAGCTGGGGGCGGGGTCTGGGGGCGGCGACGCTGGGCCCGGGAGGAGGGGGCGGGACGGGGCTCCCGACGGCCTCGGCTCCAGGTCCTCTAACAGCCTCTCCCGTCTCTCCCTCTCTCCCCCCCCCCCCCCCGGGCGTGGCCGCTCCCCCCTCGCTCCCCACACCCTCGCTGCTCCTCCCGCCCCTCCCCAGCCCCCGAAGAGCCGGAGCCGGTGGCAGAGCCAGGTAACCGCGGCTGCTTCGCTTCCCGAGACCGATGTCGGGGGCCCGGGGGGACCCCCGATATCCTCGGGCTCCAACCTCCACGACCACCCTTCCCTCCCTCCGCCCCCATAACCCGCCCCCAGGCCCGGTCCTTTAAGCCTCTGAGAGCTCCTGCGCCCTCTCGGGGCCGGGAAGGGAAATGGCCCTGCCGTGGCTTTAACCCGTTCCCTTCCTTCTTAAAGGGACCGACACCCAAGCCTTCTACCCCAGTCTGGAGGAATCTTTATAGAAGGGTTGGATGTTTGCGGAGAAGCACCACCCCGTCACCCTCATCTTCGCCTCCAACCTTGTCTGTTATTTTCTCCCCCATATACATTCAAAGGTTGGGGCTTGGAATTTAGGATTGCAGAGGAGGCTAGCCCTGGGAGTCAGGGTCTCCAAGGTGGGGGTGGAGGGCCAGCTGGGGAGAGAGCTCTGGGGTCACTGAATAAAGACAGAGGTTGACCCTCCCCGCACTGCTGGGTCTTAATGGAGGAGGGCAGGTGCTCTGGGCATATAAATAGAGAAGGGTCTGGGGGTTTGCACTCCTGGGAATGCAGACAGCGGCGGTGGGGGGTCCCCACACCAGTTCTGAATGTATATCTGATGCGTGTGACCCTCTTCCTCCTTTCCAGCCTCCCTGACTTTCCTTCCCTCTTTTCTTCTTCCCATGCCCCTCCTCTGGAACTGGACTCCAGAGTCCTTCCCTGGGCTCCTGGGGGCCGAGGCTTGGGGGGTCCCTCCCCAGGGTGTGTCAGGCCTAGTCCCTCTCCTCTAAACTCTTGCTAATTATCTCTTTGTATCCCCCACCACGAACAGAAGAGGAGCGCCCCAAACCAAGGTGAGACCCTACAGGGTGGGGGGCCCCAACCATACATCTTCCTAAATATTCCCTCTATCCCCAGAGATAGGGTGTGAGAAAGGCAGAGATGGAGGGAGGAAATTGAAACAGCAGTCAACATTTCTCCACCTCCTTCTGCTCCTTCTTCCTCCCCCTCCTCCCTCCCCCTCCTACCCCTTCCCCTCTCCCTCCTCCCTTCACCTCCTCTCCCTCCTTCCGCCTCCTCCTCCTCTTCCTCTTTTTCCCTTTCCCCTTCCCCTTCGTCTTCTCCTCCTTCATCATCGTCATAGTCTCCATTCTATTACCCAGACTGGATTGCAGTGACCCAATCCTGGCTCACTGCCTGGACATCATGGCTTCAAGCAATCCTCCCATCTCAGCCTCCCGAGTAGCTGGGACCACAGGCATTGCCACCACACCTGGCTATTTTTTTTTTTTTTTTTCCTTTTTGTAGAGCTGAGGTCTTGCTATGTTGCTCAGGCTGGTCTCGAACTCCTATCCTCAAGCAATTCTCCCACCTCGGCCTCCCAGAGTGCTGGGATTACAGGCACAAGCCACCATGGCCAGCCAGTCTGTTTCCTTCTTTCCACCCAATGGTCCCTCTTCCCCTCACGCCTTTACCATCACCCCAGCCTCCTCTCTGGCCTCCCTGCCTCCAGCTTGTGGCTCATCCTCCTCCATGATTCCAGAGAGACCTTTAACACCAGCGCTAACCCCGCCCCTCCTCTGCTCAGAATCTTTCCTCAACTCCCCACTACCCTTAAGACAAGTCAAAGCAACTAGCCTGCATTCAAAGCCTTCCCCATCTGGCTCCAGCCGAGCTCTCCAGCATCTCCCTTCCCCACTGACAGACACACAGTATTTCATGGTTCTCTAGCCACGCCGTGCTTTTATACCTCAAGCCTTTGCACACACTGTGCCCCCTGCCTGCATAGTGACAGGTGGGAGGACCGCTTGAGGATAGGAGTTCAAGACCAGCCTAAGTAACAAAATGAAATCCCCCGCATCCCTACAAAAAATTTTTAAAAATTAGTCAGGCACAGTGGCACACACCTGTGATTCCAGCGACTCAGGAGGCTGGGGAAGGAGGATTGTTTGAGCCCAGGATTTGGAGGCTGCAGTGACCTGTGATTGCACCACGGTATTCCAGCCTGGGCAACAGAGCAAGACTGTCTCTAAAACATAAATAAAAATAGGGGAATGGGGCTGGGCGCAGTGGCTCATGCCTATAATTCCAGCACTTTGAGAGGCTGAGGGGGGCAGATTACCTGGGGTCAGGAGTTTGAGACCAGTGTGGCCAACATGGTGAAACCTTGTCTCTACTAAAAATACAAAAACATTAGCCAGGTATTGTGGTGGGCACCTGTAATCCCAGCTATTTGGGAGGCTGAGGCAGGAGAATCGCTTGAACCGGGAGGCGGAGGTTGCAGTGAGCCAAGATCGTGCCATTGCACTCCAGCCTGGGCGACAAGAGTGAAACTCCATCTAAAAAATTAAAAAAAAAAAAAAAAAAAAAGGAGGGGGGGAATGGACTGACAGGGATTCCAAGGCAAAGGAACAGGATTTGGGGATTGTTGGGGCAAGGGGAGGGAAGCAATGGGGGCAACCCCTAAGGGTCTCTTGGGCTGGGGAACAGAGTGGACAGTGGGGCTGCCATCTCCTTCTCAGAGAAGATGGTGAGCTCCATCAGGATGTCGTGTGTGGGAAGGTGGGAAAAGTTCAGGAGATACCTGCTAACTTGAGTCTGGGGCTTAGGAGAGAGTCTGGACCAGAGACACTTGGCGAGTCCTCAGCAGTTGACGATACCAGAAGTCATTGGAGTGAACGGCATTGATGATGAGAAAAGGGAAAAGGGAGGCTCCCTGGCAGCTCACGGGGGTGTGGGGGGCCAGGAGACAGGGATGGAACAGCCCCGGGGGTGGGAGGCAAGCCAGTATTTATTCCTGTAAAATATGGTGAGCTGTATTGTCTTCCCACACATGACGCCCCGAAGGAGCTCATCAACTTTTCCAAGATGGAGATGGTAGCCCCACTGTGCACTTGGCTGCCTGGCCCAGAGACCGCTGGGGATTGTCCTCACCTCCTCCCTCCCCTTGCCCAGCAACCCCTAAGTCCTGTCCCCTTCATCCTGGAATCGCTCTTGGTTGTCTCAGAAACCCAGAAAAGAGAATTCCAAGGAAGTGGCAGGAAATCAGAGCAGGCTGAGGGCTGAACTTCAGAGCAGCACCACCCAATAGAATAGATGGCAAGACACACACATCACTTACAATTTCTTACTAAAGGCCGGGCGCGGTGGCTCACGCCTGTAGTCCCAGCACTCTGGGAGGCTGAGGCGGGAGGATCACTTGAGCTCAGAAGTTCAAGACCACCCTGGACAACATAGTGAAGCGCCATCTATCTATCTATGTATTTTTTTTTTTTTTTTTTTGAGATGGACTCTCCCTCTGTCACCCAGGCTGGAGTGCGGTGGCATGATGTCGGCTCACTGCAACCTCCACCTCCTGGGTTCAAGCGATTCTCCTGCCTCAGCCTCCCAAGTAGCAGGGATTACAGGCATGCACCACTATGCCCAGCTAATTTTTTTTTTTTTAATAGAGATGGGGTTTCACCATGATGGCCACACTGGTTTTGAACTCCTGATCTCAAGTGATTCACCCGCCTTGGCTTCCCAAAGTGCTAGGATTACAGGCATGAGCCACCGCGCCCGGCCTGTGAAACACCATCTCTACAAAAAATTTAAAAATGGCTGGGCACGGGGGCTCACGCCTGTAATCCCAGCACATTGGGAGCCTGAGACAGGCAGATCGCCTGAGGTCAGGAGTTCAAGACCAGCCTGGCCAGCATGGTGAAACCCCATCTCTACTAAAAATACAAAAATTACCCAGGTGTGGCAGGCGCCTGTAATCCCAGCTACTCGTGAAGCTGAGGCAGGAGAATTGCTTGAACCTGGGAGGCGGAGGTTGTGGTGGGCCGAGATGGCACCATTGCACTCCAGCCTGGGAGACAGAGCAAGACTCTGTCTCAAAAATTTAAAAAAAAAAAAAAAAAAAAACTTACTAGGCATATTTTTAAAGTACAACAACAACATAGGAAAATTTAATTTTCATAGCACAGTTCTAAAAATCTGTTACATAAATTTTTATCATTTCAACATGTAATCAGCATAAAACATGATTCTGTGTGTTTCACTGACACGTTCAGGGGGCTGGCGGCTACCTCACCAGGCAGCGCATCCCGGAGGTGGGAGGTGGCTCAGGGAGGTCGGGCCACTCATGGTCTCTCTGTTTCTGTCCACTCAGCCGCCCCGTGGTGCCTCCTTTGATCCCACCAAAGATCCCAGAAGGGGAGCGTGTTGACTTCGATGTAAGTGTCAGAGACCCCTCCCCAGGCACAGTTGCTAGTCTTCAAGGGGCTTTTGTTTCAATCATGAAAAGGCGCCGGGCCAGGCGCGATGGCTCACGCCTGTAATCCCAGCACTTTGGGAGATTGAGGTCAGGAGTTCGAGACCAGCCTGCTCAATATGGTGAAACCCCGTCTCTACTACAAATACAAAAATTAGCTGGGCGTAGGTGGCGGGCATCTGTAATCCCAGCTACTCGGGAGGCTGAGGCAGGAAAATCGCTTGAACCCGGGAGGCGGAAGTTGCGGTGAGCCGAGATTGCGCCATTTCACTGCAGCCTGGGAGAAAAGGTCCCCACTCCCCACTCCCCTCTCCCGTCTTTGGGCAGCTCTGTCTTTGCAAGAGCTGATTAGTGTCAAACACGAGGCATTGCTGCCACCTGCTGGACACCACCTCGGAAACGGCCCAGTTCACCGTCCTGCATGGGGGAGGCGCTGGGAGGCCGCTGCCCTCTCCAGGGTCTCCCAGGACGGGCTCCCCGTGTGTCCTGCAGGACATCCACCGCAAGCGCATGGAGAAAGACCTGCTGGAGCTGCAGACGCTCATCGACGTGCATTTTGAGCAGCGGAAGAAGGAGGAAGAGGAGCTGATTGCCTTGAAAGAGCGCATTGTGAGCCGAGAGTCCGGGTGCCCCCCAGTCTTCCTCTCTCCACGTGGATCCCTTGCATCTTGGGAGATGCAGATAATGGTTTTCCTTCTAGTACAGAGCTGAGCCTGAGGCTTTCGGGAATTCACCCAAGTCGGTGGCCACACTCCAGCCTGTTTATCTCCACTCTTCGCCTACTCTGGGGAGGGATGACTGGGGGTACGTCCCTGCACCCCTTTATTCTTCTCCGTTCCCCAGGAGCGGCGCCGGTCGGAGAGAGCCGAGCAACAGCGCTTCAGAACTGAGAAGGAACGCGAACGTCAGGCTAAGCTGGCGGTGGGTGCCTGCCCTGCCCTGGGAGTCCAAATGTTACTTCTTCAGCCAGATGCCCATTTTGTTGTTGTTGTTATTATTATTACTATTATTATTATTTGGAACTGAGTCTAGCTCTGTCTCCCCGGCTGGAGTGCAGTGGTGTGATCTCAGTTCACTTCAGCCTCCGCCTCCCAGGTTCAAGCAATTCTCCTGCCTCATCCTCCCGAGTAGCTGGGACTACAGGTGCTCCCCATCACGCCCAGCTAATTTTTGTATTTTTAGTAGAGACAGAGTTTCACCATGTTGGCCAGGATGGTCTCGATCTCCTGGCCTCGTGATCCACCTGCCTCAGCCTTCCGAAGTGCTGGGATTACAGGCGTGAGCCACCGCGCCCGGCCTATTATTATTATTATTATTATTATTATTATTATTATTTTATTATTTTTGAGACAGAGTTTCACTCTCGTCACCCAGAGTGACTGGGTGCAATGGCACGATCTCGGCTCACTGCAACCTCCACCTCCCAGGTTCAAGCAATTCTCTTGCCTCAGCCTCCTGAGTAGCTGGGATTACAGACCTGCGCCACCACACCTGGCTAATTTTGTATTTTTAGTAGAGACGGGGTTTCTCCATGTTGGTCAGGCTGGTTTCGAACTCCCGACCTCAGGTGATCTGCCTGCCTCAGCCTCCCAAAGTGCTGGTATTACAGGCATGAGCCACCACACCTGGCCTATTATTATTATCTATGTATTTATTTGGAGGCAGGGTCTTGCTCTGTCACCCAGGCTGAAGTGCAGTGGCGTGATCCTAGCTCACTACAACTAGGACCTCCCGGGCTCAAACGATATTCCCACCTCAGCCTCCAGAATCGCTGGGACTATGGACATGTGCCACTCTACCCGGATATTTATTTATTTATTTATTTATTTTAATCTTTTGTAGACACAGCATTTTGCCATGTTGTCCAGGTTGCTTGGCCTCAACTCAAGTCAGCAATCCACTGCCTCAGCCCTCTCCCAAAGTGTTGATAGGTAATGAGTCGCCCAGCCTGATTCTCTCCATTTTCTTTTTCCCTTTTTTTTTTTTGAGACAATCTTGCTCTTGCCCAGGCTAGAGTACAGTGACGGATCCTTGCCCACACTTCACAACCCCGCCTTCTGGTTCAGCAAGACTCACTTGACTCTGAGTTGGGATTACAGGCACCAACCATCCTGCCTCGGCTAATTTTATTTTTGTAGAAAGGATTTTCATGGTCAGGCTGACCCTCGAACCTGACCTTAGGTGATCTCACCCCCTGGCCCCAAAGTGCTGATAGCATGAGCCACCGTGCCTGGCCAATACATACACATATTCTGAGATAGGGTCTTTCTGTGTTGCCCACGTTGTTCCCAAATTCCTGGGCTCACGTGATCCTCCTGCCTCAGCCTGCCAGGTAGCTGGGATTACAGGCACAAGCCACCTGCCCGTCACCCAGACAAGAAGGGGAGTTTGCAGATGTGATTAAGTTAAGGGTCTTGAGATGGGACGGTTGTCCTGGAATATTTGTGGCGAGGGGCAAGGTCATCACAAGGGTCCTTATAAGAGGAAGGCCAGAGGGTCATACTGAGAGATTTGAAGATGCTACATGGCTGCCTCTGAAGATGGAGGTAGGTCCATGGGCCCAGACGTGCAGGCAGCAGCTGGAAAAGGGAAGGGAATGAATTCTCCCCTAGAACCTCCAGAGAAAATTGGTTCTTGATTTCAGCCCAGTGGGACCAATTTCAGATGTCTGATCCGCAGAACTGTAAGATAACAAGCTTGCATTGTTTTTCTGCCACTAAGTTTGCAAATTATAGCAGTGATAGGAAACTAAGCTGGGGCACGGTGGCTCACACCTGTAATCCCAGCGCTTTGGAAGACAAGTGGATCACTTGAGGCCAGTAGTTCGCGACCAGCCTAGGCAACATGGTGAAACCCTGTCTACTAAAAATACAAAAATTAGCTGGTCATGGTGGCACATGTCTGTAATCCCAGTTACTTGGGAGACTGAGGCAGGAGAATCACTTGAACCCAGGAGGTGGGGTTTGCAGTGAGCAGCTCAGAGATTGCACCACTGCACTCCAGCCTGAGTGACAAAGGGAAACTCCATCTCAAAAAAAGAAAGGAAACTAATTCAGGTACGGAGTACTGGGTGTACAAAAAGCCTCATGTCCACCATAAGGAGAGGGGGCTCAGCCTGGACAAGCCACTATTTCTGGAACATGCAATGAAGAGTTTCTCAAATGTTGTAATTCCTTTACTAAATATTCTAGAACCCCTTCCTCAGGCTTGAAGCCATCAGCCTCTTTAATCTCCCCAGTCCTTGGCCTTATCACCAGTTACCTTCCTTGACCCCCTTAAAACAGACATTCTCATCTCCTGAGACTAAGGGCAACTGCGGCCCAGACTGGCTGAGCATCTGGAGTGAGGTCACATAGCAAAGTTCACTATTGGCTGTTTCAGGTTGGAGGCATGCAGAAAAAGCAGGCATTTCTCCTTCTCCTTCTCCTTCATTTCCATTTTTTTCGGGGGGATATTAAGACCCAGGAAGGGGGCCGGGCGTGGTGGCTCACGTTTGCAATCCCAGCACTCTGGGAGGCTGAGGTGTGCAGATCACTTGAGGTCAGGAGTTTGAGACCGGCCTGGCCAACATGGTGAAACCCAATCTCTACTAAAAAGACAAAAATTAGCGGGACGTGTTGGTGTGTGCCTGTAGTCCCAGCTACTCGGGAGGCTGAGGCAGGAGAATCACTTGAACCTGGGAGGCGGAGGTTGCAGTGAGCCGAGATCCAACCACTGCACTCCAGCCTGGGCGACAGAGCGAGACTCCGTCTCAAAAAAAAAAAAAACCCAGAGAGGGGAAGGAACTTACAGGTGATCGCAGGGGGAGACCTGGCCGGGCCGGGAGGAGACACCTGTGTCTCTGCTGGTTCTGATGTCCCCCGGCCTGCTGATCCCTGTGCTCCAGCTCCACTTAGCACAGAACAGAGCCCCCGTCCTTCCCATCCCAGGGCCCTCCTCCCTCAGGCCTAGAGGGGCAGCCATGAGGTTAACCCCTTCCTTCCCACAGGAGGAGAAGATGAGGAAGGAAGAGGAAGAGGCCAAGAAGCGGGCAGAGGATGATGCCAAGAAAAAGAAGGTGCTGTCCAACATGGGGGCCCATTTCGGCGGCTACCTGGTCAAGGTGAGTCAGCCTGCAGGAGCCTGAGGTCTAAGTTCTGAGGCGGGAGAGGCTTGGGGCCAGACTTCTGGTTCCTAATGGAGGAGGGTCTGGGGCCTGGACTCCTGGGTCTGAGGGAGGAGGGGCCGGGGGGCCCACCCGGGCCCGAGGGAGGAGGGACAGGGCCTGACCCGGGCCTGGAGGGAGAGGGTTGGGCCTGACCCCGGGCCTGAGGGTGAGGGCCTGGACCCCGGCCTGAGGGAGAGGGGCCGGGGCCTGACCCCGGGTCTGAGGGAGGAGGGGCTGGCTGACTCCTGGGCCCGTGGAGAGGGGCTGGCCTGGACCCCGGGCCTGAGGGAGAGGCTGGGCCTGGACCCCCGGGCCTGAGAGGAGGGCTAGCCCAAGGGACCCGGGTCTGAGGGAGTGAGGAGGGGGCTGGGGCCTGACCCCCGGGCCTGAGGGAGGAGGGGCTGGGGGCCTGGACCCCCGGGTCTGAGGGAGGAGGGGCTGGGGCCTGACCGGGGTCTGAGGGAGGGGCTGGGGCCTGGACCCGGGTCTTGAGAGGGAGGAGTGGGCTGGCCCGGGACCCCCGGGGTCTGAGGGAGGGGCTGGGGCCTGGACCCCGGGTCTGAGGGAGGAGGGGCTGGGGCCTGGGACTCTGGTCTGAGGAGGGGCCTGACTCTCGGCCTGAGGGAGGGCTGGCCTGACCCCGGGCCTGAGGGGAGGAGGGGGGCTGGGGGCCAGACTGTTCCCTAATGGGAGAGGGTCTGGGGCTTGAATTCCGTCTGAGAGGAGGGGCTGTGCGTCTGAGGGAGGAGAGGCTGGGCCTAGACTCCTGGGTGTGAAGGAGAAGGGCCTGGGGTGCAGACCTGTGGGTTCCACTATGGACGTGGTCTGGATCTGACCTGTGGGTCCTGACATGGGGTGGCTCTGTGGGATGTGACTTGCTGACACAGTACCCCCAACCCTCAGGCAGAACAGAAGCGTGGTAAGCGGCAGACAGGGCGGGAGATGAAGCTGCGCATCCTGTCTGAGCGCAAGAAGCCTCTGGACATTGACTACATGGGGGAGGAACAGCTCCGGTAGGTGCTGTGGGGGGCTCGGGGCTGCAAGGGCCTGGGTGTGAGACAGGGGGATAAAGGAGCTCACACCCACTCACACCCACATCTGGGTGGGCAGGGACCCCGGGTCTCAGCTCTGGTGCTGTGTGACTTTGGGCAAGTGGCTTCCCCTCTCTGGGCCTCTGCTGCCTTCTCTGTGAAACGTGTCACTGATAGAGAACCCACTTTTCGTGGCTGCCGTGGCCTGTAGCATCTGACAGGTGTTACCGGGGAAGCCGGACAAGATGACTTCCCTCCCGCCCAGTTTAGGAGATTTTGTTAACTCTGTGATGTGCCCTGGAGCTCAGGATGGGCTGTGCCTTTCACCTAAATTCAAGCTAGGAATGCGGGTGAGAATGTTCCAGCTGCGTCCCTCGCCTCTACAGCCAGGACCGCCTGCCTCTCATGATAAGATAAACCACAGGACGGCAGGCTGACGGAGGCTTGCTTCAGGAGCCCCCCTGCATCTCCGTGTTCTCTGGCCTGGGCTGTGGCTCAGAAACTTCAACCCACCGCAGGGTAGCGAGGATCGGGTTTGGTGCTGCGCCGAAAGCCCTTCAGGCTCAGTGCCAGCCCGCCCTCACAAGCACGCTATTCGACTTTCTAGGCCTCTACCTCATCACTGGCAAGAATAAGGATGCCCAAGATGACCACCCTCAAGCCGAAAGGGCAAAGTAGAAATAATACTACAGGCTTGAGACACCTGCAATGAATTGAATAGGATATTTGCCACTGGCTTTTATGATTTAATTTCAACTGATCACCGCCACCGCCGGTAGACCCAATCCTAAACAACAATACAGCAGAAGCTTCCTATGGAGGGTTTACACCCTGTGAGAGGTAGATTATTATCCTTTGTGTTAGGAGGAAGCCTGAGGCACAGAGAGGTTAGGTAACCCTTCCAGGGTTGCCCAGCTAGCAAGTGGAAGAGCTGGGATTTGAACCCAGGCAGTCTGGTGCAATAGTCCATACTCTTTGCTACTGTGCTGTAATGTGGCTTGATGGTAAATGTTTAACAGCTGCTCTCCAGGGGGCAAAACGTCTAGATTTAGCACGTACCTAATCCATGGTGTAAATAATACTTCCACCTTGCCTCTAAACTATTGTATGAGGACACTGAGTGTGATGGAAAAGATGTGGCACCGCATACCCCTGAAAGTCCTTCAAGGGACGTGGGCCTCCCGTGCACATGATGCATGTAAGCATTGTTGAGCCATCGCCAATCCTTAGCACTTTGGGAAGTGGCGAAGGTGTTCGATGCCCGAGACCAGCCTGACCAGTATGATGAAATCCCATCTCTACTAAAAATACAAAAATTAGCTGGGAATGGTGGTGGGCGCCTGTAATCCCAGCTACTCTGGAGGCTGAAGCAGGAGAATTGCTTGAACCTGGGAGGCGAAGGTTGCAGTGAGCTGAGATCGTACCACTGCACTCCAGCCTGGGCGACAAGAGCAAGACTGTCTTTAAAAAAAAAAAAAAAAAGGCTGAGGTGGGAGGACTTCAGAGCTCAGAGGTCGAGGCTGCAGCAAGGCCAGATCATGTCACTGCACTCCAGCCTGGGTGACAAAGTGAGACCCTATAAGAAAGAAAGAAAAGGAAAGAGGGAGGGTGGGAAGGAAAGGAAGGAAAGGAAGGAGTAGGTTTTAGTCCAGGGCTGGTTTGGCAATTCTACAAAATCAGACACCCAGACTCCTATTTTTTTCTTCTCACTCACTACTTTTAGCCCAATAGTTCCATCCTCAAAATCACTCATAGTCCAATATGGCTGCTAGAGCTCCAGCCATCACATTTATGATCCAAGCAGCAGAAAGAAGATGTAAGAGAAGAACCACAGAGTCTTTTTTGGAAGCCCTACCTGTAGGGTCCAGCCCCCATTGCGGTCGGTGGGATTTTCCATGCAGAGACGAGAGACAGAAATAAAGCACAAGACAAAGAAAAGACAGTTGGGCCCTCACTACCACCAAGACGCGGGAGACCAGTAGTCTCGAATGCCAGGCTGCTACTGTTATTTATTTATACACAAGGCAGAGAGGAGTGTGAGAGCCATCTCCAGATTGACAAGGTCACGTGAGTCACGTCCACTGTGCAGGGGGCCTCCCGTTTGGCAGCCGAGGAGGAGAGACAGAGAGAGAAGGGACACAGCCTATTTCCTTCATATCAACACAGGTTTCTTAGTACTTTCACTAATTTTGCTACTGCTAGCTGTGAAGGCAGAGCCAGGTGGATGGAACATGAAGGCGACTAGGAGCCCGGACCACCAGCTGCACTGCAGCATCACAGGAGACGGTTAGGGCCTCCGGATAACCACTGCAGAGGTGGGGGTTCTCTAAACTCCTGGGACACAGGGGAATTTCTTCCTGTCTGCTAAGTAGCGTGGGTGTGCTTTTCCTTCGCACTCGATGCTACCACTGCACCACGGTCCATTTGTCACCGGCATCTTCCCAGATGCTGGTGTTGCTAGACCAAGGAGCTCCTCTGTGGCCCTTTCTGCCCGGGCAACAGGCGCCTCATACTTTTGTTCTCTCCGGTCACTTTCACTATGTCCCTCAGCTCCTATCTCTGTATGGCCTGGTTTTTCCTAGGTTATGATTATAGAGCCGCAGTGGATTATTAATATTGGAATAAAGAGTAATTACAGCACGATTAATGATATTCATATAATCATCTATGATCTATATCTAGTATAACTATTCCTATTTTATTTATTTTATTATATACTGGAATGGCCTGTGCCCTTTGTCTCTGCCTCGGCACTGGTGATCTGCCTCCCACACCACCAGACCTAGTTTCGTCCCAGGCATTAGCCACCCCTACCTGCAAGGGAGATTGGGAAGAGTAGTTTTTCAACTCAGCCTTATGGCACACAAGATTCTATTTCTAGAAGAAAGTATTCGATCCATTTGATCTGGCAAAGCGATTTCGATGGTTTTTCGCCGAACCACCAACGCATCCATCCATCAACGTCTCCTCCCTCTCCCTTTCTTCTCTCCCTCCCACTCTCTCCCTCCACTTCCTGTCTCCTTTCTCCTTCTTGCATCTGTTGCCCAGGCGGGAATACAGTGGTGCAATCACAGCTCACTGCAGCTTTGACCTCCCAGGTTCCTTCCGCCTCAGCCTCCCAAATAGCCGGGACCACAGGGGAATGCCACCATGCCTGGCTAATTTTTTTTTATTTTTAGCAGAAGTAGGGTCTTCTATGTTGCCCAGGCTGGTCTTGAACTCCTGGCCTCAAGCTGAACTGTCTGCCCTCCCTCTCTGCCTCCCAAATGCTGGATGACAGGCCACCTGTCTGGTCTCTTAACCGTGACACCCTTCTCTCCCCTAGAAAATGCGAGAGTCTAGCCTCGGATATGGAGAAATGGCACAGATCAGAACTCTTGGTCTCCAATATTAACATACAGGCCATAACGCTGAACTCACAGTCTCTGGCTGTGGCTTTTGGTACTCCAGCCCTCTGGGCCTGCCTCGTCCCTGGGCCTAGGGCCTGGCCTGCCTGGCTGCCTCCATCACAGCCCTCCTGCCCCACCAGGGAGAAAGCCCAGGAGCTGTCGAACTGGATCCACCAGCTGGAGTCTGAGAAGTTCGACCTGATGGCTAAGCTGAAACAGCAGAAATATGAGGTGAGACCCAGCTCTGCAGGGAGGAAGGGTAGGGCTGGGCTGGGAGGGACCAGCAAGTTCTGTGCAGGGGTGGGTGGCCCATCCCGACGTCCCCACTGGCTGTCCTAGCATCTGCTTTCTGCTTCCACAGATCAACGCAAGGTACAAATCACCATCAGCCATGCCTGTGAAGTTGTGAGTGTGATCCTGTCTCGAGCCCTTGCTCTCGCCCCACCCCTCCCGCGGACTCTCAGGCCTCTCTTTCCTCCCTCTGTGGGCTCCATCCCCCACTGCCTCTGGGTTTCTGCCCCTTTCTCTTTGTTCTTCCTTCTCTGTCTTCCTCTCTCTTCTCTTGGAATCCTGGGTCTCAGTCCCTTTGTCTTTTTCCTTTCTTATTTTTAGTTTTTGAGAGGGAGTCTTGGCATTGCTGCAGGCTGGAGTGCAATGGTAATCTCAGCTCACTGCAACCTCCATCTCCTGGGTTCAAGTGACTCCTCTTCTGCCTCTGCCAGCCTCCCTGAGTAGCTGGGATTACAGGCACGCCACCACGCCCGCTAATTTTTGTATTTGTTTAGTAGAGACGGGGTTTCCCCGTGTTGATCAGGCTGGTCTCGAACTCCTGACCACAGGTGATCCGCCCACCTTGGCCTCCCAAAGTGCTGGGATGACAGGTGGGTCCTGCCACTCAGCCCCTTTTCCATATGTTCCCAACCAATGCACGGGAGGGAGGGCCAACTCCCCAGAGGACACTGGGCGCCGGGAGGGCATTTTCATTGCCTAACCGAGAGGGGCCACAGACATCTAGAATGCAGACCCGCATGCTGCTCAGCGTCCTACAATGCCCAAGACAGGGCCCCATACAGCAAAGAATGATCTGGCCCAAATGTTCACGTGTGCTGAGGTTGAGAGGGTCTTCTCTCTTTTTTTTTTTTTTTGAGACAGAGTTCTCTGTCACCCAGGCTAGAGTGCAGTCATGACTTCAGCTCACTGCAACCTCTGCCTCCCCTGGGTTCAAGCGACCGGGGTTTCAGCCTCCCAGTAGCTACATTACAGGCTACCACCGCGTCTCCGGGGCTAATTTTTTGCATTTTTAGTAGAGACGGGTTTCACCTTCCACGTGCTGCTCAGGCTGGTCTCAAACTCCTGACTCCGTGATCCTACTCTTCACCCTCGGCTCCCAGTGCTGGGATTACATGGAGCCACCGCGATCCAGCCGAGAAGGTCTTCTCTTTTTTTTTTTTTGAGACGAGTCTCACTGTGTCTCCCAGGTTGGAGGCAGTGGCTGATCTCGCTCACTGTAAGCTCCCCTGGTTCACTTATTCTCCGCCTCAGCCTCCCAAGACTGACATGCCACTGCTGTTTTTTTTTTTTTGTATTTTAGTAGAGACGGGTTTCACCACAGCCAGATAGCTCCATCTCCCGACCTGATCCACCCGCCGCCTCCCAGTGCTGATTGCTTGAGCCATCACTCGCCCAGAAGGTCTTCTCTGAATCTCTTCTGTTTCTCGACTGATGTCTTCCTTCCTCCCTCCTCTCCCTCTCCCTTCTCCTCTTCTCCTGTTTCCTGTCTCTCTTTCACCTCCCCAGCTCCTCCTGCATGTGCACCTACCCAGGCCCAGATTTCCAACCTTCTCTCCCTCACGCTGGCCCCTGACTCATAACATGCTCACTGCCCACATGAACACCTCCTGCACTCACTCCCAAACAGCACCACGTGTCAGGAGGCCTCACACCAGCTGCTGCCCCCAGTCGTAGAACCCAAAAGAGATGACAGCTGTTTTGCACACGGCTTCCTCTGGGCAGACAGGGCTAATATTTTGGGGGATGGGCTTCCTGAATTGAGGGCCTGGGGCCCATTTCAGAGGCTGGAGGGGCCCCTTCTTCCTGATACCACCTCCTTCTTCTACAGCCGGAAGGGGGCAGGGAAGGGCCGCGTTGGAGGCCGCTGGAAGTGAGGACGCCGCCCCGGACAGTGGCCTGCTCTTACCCACCCGGGAAGCCTGGGAGTGTTAGTCCCTTCGGTAGCTTGAAATAAACGCTTCCCTCAGACACCTGCTGGGTTCTCTGATGTTACTGTTGTTGATATGCGGCTGGTCTCTCGTGGTTCATTGACTTCTTATTACCAACACGCCATTGCTTGAAAGAGTGTCATCAATAATAATCATTAGAGTATGTCAGACTGAACCTTCACTCACTGCTGGTGGGAATGGAAAATGCAACAGCTTTGCAAGCAACCTGGTGGTTCCTCAACAAGTGAAGCCTTTCCACAGGACCCAGCCGTTCCCCTCCTAGATGGATGTCCGAGAGAACCAAGAACCTTTGTCCACACAAAAGCTTGCACATGAATTTCATAGCAGCATTTTTATTTTTAATTAATTAATTTTTTTTTTTTTGAGACAGAGTCTCGCTCTGTTGTCCAGGCTGGAGTGCAGTGGCGCGATCTCAGCTCACTGCAAGCTCCGCTGCCTCCCGGGTTCCCGCCATTCTCCTGCCTCAGCCTCCTGAGTAGCTGGGACTACAGGCGCCCGCCACTGCGCCCGGCTAATGTTTTTGTATTTTTAGTAGAGACGGGGTGTTCGCCAGGATGGTCTCGATCTCCTGACCTCGTGATCCGCCCACCTCGGCCTCCCAAAGTGCTGGGATTACAGGCCTGAGCCACCACACCTGGCCTTTATTTTTAATTTTTAGAGACAGGGTCTTGCTCTGTCACCCAGGCTGCAGTGCAGTGGTGTGATCATGGCTCACTGCAGCCTTGAATTCCTGGGCTCAAGTGATCCTCCCACATCAGCCTCTGAAAGTGTTGGGATTACAGGCGTGAACCACTGCACCGGCCGCAGCATTTTTATTTATTTATTTATTTTTTAATTTTTTTGAGACGGAGTCTTGCTCCGTCACCCAGGCCGGAGCGCAGTGGCATGATCTCGGCTCACCACAACCTCCATCTCCCGGGTTCAAGCAATTTTCCTGTCTCAGCCTCCCAAGCAGCTGGGACTACAGATGCCCGCCACTATGCCTGGCTAATTTTAGTATTTTTGGTAGAGATGGGGTTTCACCATATTGGTCAGGCTGGTCTCAAACTCCTGACCTCAGGTGGTTGGCCCGCCTCGGCCTCCCAATGTGGTGGGATTATAGGTGTGAGCCACTGCGTCTGGCTTTTTTTTTTTTTTTTTTTAGACAGAGTCTCACTCTGTCACCCTGGCTGGAGTGCAGTGGTGCGATTTCAGCTCACCACAACCTCTACCTCCGAGGTTCAAGCGATTCTCCTGCCTCAGCCTCCCAAGTAGCTGGGATTACAGGCGCCTACCACCACTCCTAGCTAATTTTTATATTTTTAGTAGAGACGGGGTTTCACCACGTTGGTCAGGCTGGTCTCGAACTCCTGACCTCAGGTGATCCGCCTGCCTCAGCCTCCCAAAGTGCTGGGATTACAGCCGTGAGCCACCATGCCCAGCCCACTGCATTTTTCTTAATAGCCTAAAGGCAAGCAACTCAAATGTTCATTAACTGATGAATGGATAAACATATGTTGGTTCATCCACACAGTGGAATGTTGTTTAGCCACGGAAAGGAATGAAGGGCTGACATGTGGTGTGACATGCACGAACCTTGAAAACATACTAAGCGAAAGGAACCAGACCTCAAAGACCACATATTATATGATTCCATTTGTATGAATTTTCTAGAATAGGTAAATCCATAGAAGCAGGAAGGAGGTTCGTGTTTTTGAGGGGCTGGGGGACGGTGGGTAGAGATGACGGCTAAAGAGAATGGCGTTTCTTTTTCGATGACGAACGTGTTCTGGAATTAGATAGTGGTGACGGTTGCACAACCTGTGAATATACTGAAAAACTCCGAATTGTACTTTAGATGGTACATCTTACGATATGTAAAGTATATCCAAATTAAGAAATTCAAAAGCAGGCCAAGTGAGGTGGCTCCTGCTTATAATCCCAGAACTTTGGGAGATCGAGGCGGGAGGATCTTTTTTTTTTTTTTGAGACGGAGTCTCGTTCTGTCGCCCAGGTTGGAGTGCAGTGGCGCAATCTTGGCTCACTGCCAAGCTCAAGGCAGGAGGATCTCTTGAGGTCAGGAGTAGGTGACCAGCCTGGCCATCTCTAGGAAACCCTAGCTCTACTAAATTACAAAAAAAAAAAAAAAAAAAAATGAGCTGGGCATGGTGGTGCCTGTAATCCCAGCTACTCAGGAGGCTGAGGCAGGAGAATCGCTTGAACGGGGTGGGGGGTTGCAGTGAGCCGAGATTACACCACTGCCCTCCAGCCTGGGTGACAGAGCAAGACTCCATCTCTCTCACACACACACACAAAATGCAAAAGCACATTTAAAAAGTGACACGTAAAGTTTCATGTGGAGAATCAGCTCAGTGACAAATTAATAATTATTGTTTGCTGCTCTGCTTTTGTGACTTTCCATTCGGAATGTATATTAGTGACCATGTGGGTCTGACCACTGGGCTCTAAATCGCAAATAACCAGACAGTTGCTATGCTTTGAATGTATGAATCCCCTCAACATTTATATGTTGAAACCTAATGAATGCAATAGTATTAAATGGGACTTGAGGAGGTGATTAGGTCATGAAGGCAGAGTCCTCACAAATGGGGTTAACGTGCTTCTAAAAGAGGCTTGAGGGAGCCCCTTGCCCCTTTGCTGTGTGAGGACACAGCAAGAAGGCACCATCTGTGAAGCACAGAGCAGACCCTCACTCCACACTGAGTCTGCTGGCGCCCTGATCTTGGTCTTCCCAGGCTACAGAACTGTGAGCAATACATTTCTATTGTTTGTAAATTATCAGGTCTAAGGTATTCTGTTACAGCAGCCCAAATGGACCAAGACAACAGCTGATTTCTTTTTCTTTCTTTTTTTTGAGACGGAGTCTCACTCTGTCACCAGGCTGGAGTGCAACAGTGCAATCTCGGCTCACTGCAAGCTCCGCCTCCCTGGTTCAAGCGATTCTCCTGCCTCAGCTTCCCGAGTACCTGGGATTACAGGCCCGTGCCACCACACCCAGCTAATTTTTTTTTTAATTTATTTTTTGTATTTTTAGTAGAGACGGGGTTTCACCATGTTGGCCAGGATGGTCTTGATCTCCTGACCTCGTGATCCACCCACCTCGGCCTCCCAAAGCGCTGGGATTATAGGTGTGAGCCACCGTGCCCAGCCTTCTTCTTTTTTTGAGACAGGGTCTCACTCTGTCACCCAGGCTAGAGTGCAGTGGTGCAATCACAGTTCACTGCAGCCTCGACCTCCCGGGCTCAAGCAGTCCTCCCACTTCAGCCTCTCAAAATACTGGGATTGCAGGTGTGAGCCACTCCGCCTGGCTGACAATAGTTAATTCCTTTCACATGTAAAAGTCTGAGTTGGGATGATGGTTCTGTTTTGTAAAGTTGCCTGGGTCCAAGCTCATTCTACTGTGTGGCTACCTTCCCCGGGGGGGGGGGGGTTGCCTTTGCTCATGGGGTAAGATAGTTCCCACTCTGTCGCAGGCAGCAGACAGGGGTAAAATGGAAGGAGACACGTTTACTCCTCCTCAGTCTCATTGACAGATGTTAATTACATTGTCATACCCAGTTGCAAGGGATGCTGGTGTCCCACGTGGCCGTGTGAAAAGTCCACCAAACAGGCATTGTGTGAACAACAAGGCTGTTTATTTCACCTGGGTGCAGGCAGGCTGAGTCCGAAAAAGGAGTCAGCAAAGGATGGTGGGATTGTCGTTAGTTCTTATAGGTTTGGGATAGGTGTACAAAGTACATTCTTCAGGGTGGGGAGAATATTACAAAGTACCTTCTCAAGGGCAGGGGAGAATATTACCAAGTACCTTCTCAAGGGCAGGGGAGAATATTACCAAGTACCTTCTCAAGGGCAGGGGAGAATATTAGAAAGGGTGGGGAAGAATATATCCTATCAGTTAGGGTGGGGCAGGAACAAATTACAATGGTGGAATGTCATCAGTTAAGGCTATTTGCACTTCTTTTGTGGATCTTCAGTTGCTTCAGGCCATCTGGATGTATATATGCAGGTCACAGGGGACATGATGGCTTAGCTTGGGCTCAGAGGCCTGACATTCCTGTCTTCTTATATTAATAAGAAAAACAAAACAAAATAGTGGTGACGTGTTGGGGTGGTGAAAAGTTTTGGGGGTGGTATGGAGAGATAATGGGCGATGTTTCTCAGGGCTGCTTCGAGCGGGATTAGGGGCAGCTTGGGAACCTAGAGTGGGAGAGATTAAACTGAAGAAAGATCTTGGGGTAAGGGGTAATATTGTGGGATTGTTAAAAGGAGCATTTGTCATATAAAATGATTGGTGATGGCCTGGATGTGGTTTTGTATGAATTGAGAAACTAAATGAAAGAAGGAGAAAAACAGGTATTAAAGGAACTAAGAATTGGGAGTACCCAGGACATCCAATTAGAAAGTATCCAAGGGGGTTCAGTGTAATTATTTGCTTGGTTGGCGAGTTTTTGGGCTCTATCCTTGAGTTTTTTTATGTTGTCATACACCAGGCCTGATTGATTTAGGTAAAAACAACACTCTTCATTTAAAAATATACAGAGTCGTCTTTTTTTTTAGCAGTAAGTTGAGGCCTTGGTGATTTTAGAGGAAAGAGAAATGCAAAGCCAGCAGCTGTTTGTTAAAGAAGGATTAAAAACGGCTAGGAGAGGGTGACTGAGATTGATAGTGTGGAGGAGATGGCTGGGGAGAGGTAGAGGGTGGCATAAGAACGGGAATGAGAATAAGAGTGAGTATAAAAGTAAAGAATAGGACTTCATCAGGGTGAAAGTATTGGAGGGTACCTTGCCACTGAAGACCTTCTGTCCACTTCAAGAGAGACTTAAGGGTGGCGATTTGAGGTAAAACCAGGAGCCACTAAATACCAAGAGCCTGAGAAACTGCTTGGGCGATTTGGCTAATAATGGCCGGTCCGTTATCAGACTGTATAGAGGTGGGAAGGCCAAACCGAGGAATTATGTCTGACAGAAGGGAAGAAATGACTGCAGTGGCCTTCTCAGACCCTGTGGGAAAGGCCTCTACCCATCTGGTGAAAGTGTCTACCCAGACCAAGAGGTATTTTAGTTTCCTGACTCGGGGCATGTGAGTAAAGTCAATTTGCCAGTCCTGGGCAGGGGCAAATTCCTGAGCTTGATGTGTAGGGAAGGGAGGGGGCCTGAACAATCCTGAGGGGTAGTAGAATAGCAGATGGGACAACTAAGAAGTGATTTCCTTGAGGATAGATTTCCACAATGGAAAGGAAATGAGAGGTTCTAAGAGATGGGCTAGCAGCCTGTAACCTACATGGAAGAGGTTATGTAATGACAACATAATGGAATGGGCCTGTGAGGCTGGAAGGAGATATCTTCCTTGGTCTAAGAACCATTTGCCTTGTGTGGGAAGAGATTGATAGGTGGCAGTTTCAGTGGAAGAGTAGGTGGGAGTGACCAGGAGAAGGAGAAAAACTGGCCATGAGGGACAGAAGTTGGAACACTAGCTGCTGCTTTAGCTACCTTATCAGCATAAGTGTTGCCCTGAGCGATGGGATCTGATGCCTTTTGATGGCCCTTGCAGTGAATGACTCCAGCTTCCTTTGGAAGTAAAGCGGCCTTGAGAATAGTTTTTATTAAAGAGGCATTAATAGGCCGGGCGCGGTGGCTCAAGCCTCTAATCCCAGCACTTTGGGAGGCCGAGACGGGTGGATCACGAGGTCAGGAGATCGAGACCATCCTGGTGAACATGGTGAAACCCCATCTCTACTAAAAAATACAAAAAACTAGCCGGGCGAGGTGGCGGCGCCTGTAGTCCCAGCTACTCGGGAGGCTGAGGCAGGAGAATGGCGTGAACCCGGGAGGCGGAGCTTGCAGTGAGCTGAGATCCGGCCACTGCAACTCCAGCCCGGGAGACAGAGCAAGACTCCGTCTCAAAAAAATAAAAATAAAATAAAATAAAAATAAAGAGGCATTAATAATGGAGAACCCTTGTGTAGTGAGGAAACCTTTCAGCCCATAAAACAGCATGGTGGTAAGGATATGGACGGCATATTTACAGTCAGTATCAATATTGACACGTAGTCCTTTCGCAAGAGTGAGGGCCTGAGTTAAGGCAATGAGTTTGGCTTGCTGAGAGGTAGTGCAGGGGGGCAGAGTGGTAGCCTCAATGATAGATGTGAAAGATACTATAGCATAGCCTGCTGTTGCTGGTGAGTGGTGATTAGGCCTGGTGGAAATGCCATCAATAAACCAAATGTGATCAGGGTGAGGAACAGGAAAGAAGGAAATATGGGGAAATGGAGTGAATGTCAGGTGGATCAGAGAGATACAGTCATGGGGGTCAGGTGTGGTATCTGGAATAATGTGGGAGACCAGATTGAAGTCCGGGCCAGGAACAATGGTAACTGTGGGAGACTCAACAAAGAGTGAGTATAGCTGAAGGAGCCGGGGAGCAGAAAGTATATGTGTCAGGTATGAAGAAGAGAATCGATTTTGGAAGTTATGAGAACTGTAGAGAGTGAGTTGAGCACAGTTTGTGATTTTGAAGGCCTCTAAAAGTATTAAAGCAGCAGCAGCCACTGCACACAGACATGAGGGCTAGGCTAAAACAATAAGGTCAAGTTGTTTGGACAGAAAGCTCCAGGGCACGGTCCCGGCTCTTGTGTAAGAATTCTGACAGCACAGCCCTGTACTTCGGCTGTGTGTGATGAAAAAGGTTGGGATGAGTTAGGGAGAGCTAGTGTGGGAGCAGCTTTTAGGGCTGTTTTTTGAGGAATGGAAAGGGGAGTGGGGAAAGGATTTAGGATTTATGGGGTCAGCTAGGTTTATCTAGAACAGAATAATGGGTTGTGGAGGGAGGTATTGAGGATAGGAGAGTCTATGGGTTTGGCACCACGGGGTGGATAGGCAAGACAATTTGGTTGATAAGGCACAGATCCTGAACTAACCTGTAAGGCTTGTCTGGTCTTTGGACGGGTAGGATAGGGGAGTTGTAAGGAGAATTTGTAGGCTTGAAGAGACTGTGTCATAACAGGCGGGTGACAACAGGCTTTAACCTTTTTAAAGCATGCTGTGGGATGGGATATTGGCATTGAGTGGGGTAAAGGTGATTAGGTTTTAATGGGATGGTAAGGGGTGCATCATTTGTCACCAAGGAGGGAGTAGAGGTGTCCTATACTTGTGGATTAAGGTGGGGAGATACAAGGAGAGGATGTGAAGGAGGCTTTGAACTGGGGGAAAAGGTGGCAATGAGGTGTGGCTATAGCCCAAGAATAATCAGGGAAGCAGATAATTTGGTTAAAATGTCTTGACCTAATAAAGGAGCTGGGCAGGTGGGAATAACTAAAAAGGAGTGCATAAAAGGACATTGTCCAAGTCGGCACCAGAGTTGGGGAGTTTTAAGAGGTTTAGCAGCCTGGCCGTTAGTATCCACAACAGTTATGGAGGCAAGGGATACACGCCCTTGAAAAGAAGGTAATGTGGAGTGGATAACCTTCGCATTGATTAAGAAAGGGATGGACTTACCCTCCACTGTAAGAGTTGCCCAGAGCGTCTCTGATGGTCCAGGAGGCTTCCAAGGTGATCAGGCAGCATCAGTCTTCAACTGCTAAGCCGAGAAGATCTGGGAAGGAGTCAGTCAGAGAGCCTGGGGCCAGAGTTCCAGGGGCTTTGGGAGTAGCTGCCAGGTGAGTTGGACAGTCCGATTTCCAGTGGGGTCCCACACAGACGGGACATGGCTTAGGAGGAATCCCAGTCTGCAGGCATTCCTTGGCCCAGTGGCCAGATTTCTGGTACTTGAAGCAAGATCCTGATGGAGGAGGTCCCGTAGGAATGCTTGACCACTGCGGCTTAGGTATTTTGAAGTTCTTGTGTGCTGGAGATGTGGCTGGGGTTTCTGTCACAGTGGAGGCACAGAACTGTAACTCAGAAATACGTTGCTACTCAGCTGCCTCTACTCTACCGTTGTACACCTTGAAGGCAAGGTTAGTTAAGTCCTGTTGTGGGGTTTGAGGGCCGGAATCTAATTTTTAAAGCTTTATTTAAAGTCAGGAGGGGATTGGGTAATAAAATGCATATTGAGAATAAGACAGCCTTCTGGCCCCTCAGGGTCTAGGGCTGTGAGGCATCTCAGGGTTGCTGCCAAACGAGCCACGAACTGGGCTAGGTTTTTGTATTTGATGAAGAAGAGCCTAAACGCTAACTGCTTTGGGAGAGGTCGGATAAAGAAAAAGCAGCATTAACCTTGACTATGCCTTGAGCTCCAGCCACCTCTTTAGGAAGAAATTGTTGAGCAGGTGGGGGAGGGCAAGCTGCAGAACGAAACTGTAAGCTGGACTGGGTGTGGGCAGAGGAGGTGATAGAAGGATAATACGCCGGGGGAGTGGAGGCTGAGGAAGAATTGGAGCCTGATTCAGCCTGGCTGGGAGCAACCTGAGGAGGAGCAGTCTGGGGAGGAGAGGAGAGATCAAATGGGTTGGTAGAAAAGGAAGACTGAAAAGACTCAGTGACGCTTGGGGTTGGCACTGAGGGGACAGACGGGAGGGAAAGAAGGAGGATTTGGGACAAGTCGCATTGGGAACAGAGACTAGGGAGGGACTGATGTGTAAAAGAATGCCTGGACGTCAGGCACCTCAGATCGTTTGCCCATTTTACGACAAGGATTATCTAGATCTTGTAGGATGGAAAAATCGAAAGTGCCATTTTCTGGCTGTTTGGAACCATTGTCGAGTTTGTATTGGGGTTAAGCGGCATTGCAGAAGAAAATAAGGTGTTTAGGTTTTAGGCCAGGTGTGAGTTGAAGAGGTTTTACGTTTTTGAGGACACAGGCTAAGGGAGAAGAAGGAGGAATGGAGGGTGGAAGGTTTCCCATAGTGAAGGAGGCAAGCCCAGAGAAAAGAGAGGGTAGAGACATGGAGAGAAGGTGGTGGTGGGGTGGGGGGTGCCTGCCCCCCAGGAAAGTGGAGAGAATAGAGAGGGTAGAGACATGGAGAGAAGGGGTGGGGGGTGCTTGCTCCCCAGGAAAGTGGTACTTGCCACTAAGGGTGAAGGATCAAGGCAGGCATCCCCACGGTGATCAGACACCTCTGAAACGTGGGTGAATAATCAGACAGGTGTCCCCACATGATTAAACACCAAGGGAAGACTGTCTTCCCGAGTCCGTGACCGGCGCCAGAGTGTTGGGTTCACAGATAAAACGTGTCTCCTCTGTCTCTACCAGAAAAGGAAAGGAACTGAAATTAAGATAAGGGAGAGATTGGCCAGGCGCAGTGGCTCAAGCCTGTAATCCCAGCACTTTAGGAGGCCGAGATGGGTGGATCACGAGGTCAGGAGATCAAGACCATCCTGGCTAACATGGTGAAACCCCGTCTCTACTAAAAAATACAAAAAAACTAGCCGGGCGAGGTGGCGGGCGCCTGTAGTCCCAGCTACTCGGGAGGCTGAGGCAGGAGAATGGCGTAAACCCGGGAGGCGGAGCTTGCAGTGAGCTGAGATCCGGCCACTGCACCCCAGCCTGGGTGACAGAGCGAGACTCCGTCTCAAAAAAAAAAAAAGGGGGGGGGAAGGGAGAGATTGAAGGACGGCACCAAGATTGAAAGGAGAAAGAGGTTGAGGGATAGTGAGAGAGGCTGGAGAAGAGAGTAAAAAGGGGCCGCTTACCCGATTTAAAATTGGTGAGACGTTCCTTGGGCTGGTTGGTCTGAGGACCCGACGTCATAGGTGGATCTTTCTCATGGAGCGAAGAGCAGGAGGACAGGGGATTGATCTCCCAAGGGAGGTCCCCTGATCCGAGTCATGGCACCAAATGTCACGTGCGTCCGTGTAAAGAGAACACCAAACAGGCTTTGTGTGAGCAATAAAGCTTTTTAATCACCTGGGTGCAGGTGGGCTGAGTCCGAAAAGAGAGTCAGCAAAGGGTAGTGGGATTATCATTAGTTCTTATAGGTTTGGGATGGGTGTACAAAGTACATTCTCAAGGGCGGGGAGAATTTTACAAAGTACCTTCTTAAGGGCAGGGGAGAATATATCATATCAGTTAGGTGGGGCAGGAACAGATCACAATGGTGGAATGTCATCAGTTAAGGCTATTTTCACTTCTTTTGTGGCTCTTCAGTTCCTTCAGGCCATCCGGATGTACACGTGCAGGTCACAGGGGATATGATGGCTTAGCTTGGGCTCAGAGGCCTGACACTGGTAAATGTAACCATTATTCTAGGTGGCTATGCTAAACCCAGCGTAAATCAGAGGTTCCATTATGTTGAGAGAGAAGGGGACAAAGAATATTGGGGGACAATTTGTCATCTCTGCCACTGAAACCACTGCTTCTCTGTCCACTACATTTTATCAAAGGCAGAGTGTCTTGCAATCAGCAGCCTCAAACGCCTCTTGGAATGCCTGCATCAGTTTGCTTTTGTGGCATAAAAAGTTACCCCAGGCCGGGCATGTTGGCTCACCTCTACCTGTAATCCCAGCACTTTGGGAGGCTGAGGCAGGTGGATCACTTGAGGCCAGGAGTTCAAGACAGCCTAGTCAACATAGTAAAGCCCCATCTCTACTAAAAACACAAAAAGTAGCTGGGCGTGGTGGCTGGTGCCTGTAATCCCAGCTACTTGGGAGCTGAGGCGGGAGAATCACTTGAACCTCAGAGGTGGAGGTTGCAGTAAGCCGAGATCGTGCCACTGCACTCCAGCCTGGATGACAGAGTGGGACTTGGTCTCAAAAAAAAAAAAAAGAAAAAGAAAAAGAAAAAAGTCACCCCAAGTATTAGTGGCTTGAGTCAGCAGTGATTTATTTAACTTATGGTTTGACGGCTGGCAAATTGGGCTGGGCTCAGCTGGGCATTCTTGTCTGGCTGAGCTTGGCTGATCTTGGCTGGACTTGCTTATACATCTGCAGTCTCTGGGTGAATCAACAGGGCCTGGCTGTGGTCATCCTGCTAGTGCCTCTTCATGTTGCCACAGCTGGACCCAGATCCCTCCCATTATAAAGGCCGTGCGAAACTGACAATGTCATTGAGGAGTTATGTTTGGCTGATAGTAAGAGACAGCTCCCCAGATAACAATAGCTGTGGTGATTCGGAGGTTTGTTTTCTCACATGTAACCTAAAGATGAGAGGTAGGCAGTGCAGGGAAGGGAAGACATATCCCAACTGCCATCAGGAACTGAGGCTTCCTTTTTTTTTTTTTTTTTTTTTTTTTTTTTGAGACGGGAATCTCCTCTGTTGCCCAAACTGGAGTGCAGTGGCCAGCTCACTGCAAGCTCGCCCTCAGGTTCGCCATTCTCCTGCCTCAGCCTCCCGAGTGGCACAGGACTACGAGCTCGCCATCTTGCCCAGCTGGTTTTGTATTTTTAGCCAGGGCAATTTCACCCGTGTTAGCAGGATGGTCTCCAATCCTGACCTCGTGATCCTTCCGTCTCGGCCTCCCCAAAGTGCTGGGATTACAGGCTTGAGCCACGGCGGCCCACAGGAACTGAGGCTTCTGAGGCCATGTGTGGTGGCTCATGTCTGTAATCCCAGCACTGGAAGAGCTGGCGTGGATCACCTGGTATCAGGAGTTCAGCAACCACAGCTTGAAGCCTTGAGCAGAACCTCATCTCTACAAATACACAAAAATTAGCCAGGTGTGGTGGTGTGCGCTTGTAATCCCAGCTACTCCGGAGGCTGAGGCAGGAGAATTGCTTGAACCTTGGAGGCAGAGGTTACAATGAGCCAAGCTCATGCCACTGCACTCCAGCCTGGGGAATAGAGTAAGATTCCCATCTCAAAAAGGAAAAAAAGAGACCAGGCGCTGTGGCTCATGCCTGTAATCCCAGCACTTTGGGAGACTGAGGCGGGTGGATCATGAGGTCAGGAGATTGAGCCATTCCTGGCTAACATGGTGAAACTAAAAATACAAGAAAATTAGCTGGGTGTGGTGGTGGGTGCCTGTAGTCCCAGCTACTCCAGGAGAACTGAGGCAGGAGAATGGCGTGAACCTGGGGCCGAACCTGCAGTGAGCGAGGACACCACTGTGCTCCAGCCTGAGGCGACGGCGAGACTCCATCTCAAAAAAAGAAAAAGAAAAGAAAAAAAAAAAGGTGAGCTCCTGGCCTGGGATGTGGGCTTGCCTTGTAATCCCAGCAGCACTGGAGACCAAGGTGAGGGTATTGCTTGAGGCCAGGAATTTGAGACCAGCCTAGGCAACATAATGAGACACCATCCCTACCAAAAAATACAAAAACTTAGCCAGATGCGGTGGTGTGCACCTGTAGTCCCACGTACTTGGGAGACTGACACAGGAGGATGGCTTGAGCCCGGGAGTTTGAGGCTTCAGTGAGTTATGATCACACCACTGCACTCCAGCCTGGGTGGAAGAGTAAACCCTGTCTCAAAAAAAAAAAAAAAAAAGTCTTCTGCCTTTCTGCGCTACTTCCAGCTATAAGGTCACTTGATGAGCACAGCGTGATTTCTCAAGCTGCAGCCATCACGTCCACTTTCTAAGAAGGAGGAGGGCAGAAGAGAAGATCAGAAATGTGCAGCCTTCAGCTGAATCAGCCCCTTTGATGAAGCCTTTCTGTTCCTTTTTTTTTTTTTTTTTTAGATGGAGTCTTGCTCTGTCACCCAGGCTGGAGTGCTGTGGCGAGATCTTGGCTCACTGCAACCTCTGCCTCCTCGGTTCAAGCGATTCTCCTGTCTCAGCCTCCTGAGTAGCTGGGACCACAGGCATGCGTCATCACACCCTGCTAATTTTTGTATTTTTAGTAGAGATGAGATTTCACCATGTTGGCCAGGCTGGTCTCGAACTCCTGACCTTGTGATCCATCCACCTCGGCCTCCCAAAGTGCTGGGATTCTAGGCGTGAGCCCCTGCACCCCGCCTCGACGAAGCCTTTCTGGAAGCCCCGCCCAACAATGTTCATTTCCATGTCATTGGCTTCCTCTCATTGCAAAGGAGACTGGGTCTCCACATTGTGCTTTAGCTAGCTGGGTGCTTTACTATTCCAAAGAAGATTTCCATTCTACTATTGAGGATGGAGACGATAGCTGTGGGCAGACATTAGCAGTCTCTGACACAGTCTACCCTTTTTGTTACACAGCACAAATATGTAGATCCTGCACACGGAACATACTTGCTTCCCAAGGACAAGAACCCAGGTTCTTGGAGGTCAGACCAGGTTCATGGAGGTCAGACCAGGTTCTTGGGGTCAAGCCAGACCCTTTTTTTTTTTTTTTTTTTTTGAGAAGGAGTCTCACTCTGTCACCCAGGCTGCAGTGCAGCAGTGTGTTCTCAGCTCACTGCAATCACCTCCCGGGTTCTTCAGTCTCCTGCCTCGGCCTCCCTGAGCAGCACTAATGCTGGCTGCGTGCATCACACCTGGCTAATTTTTATTATTTTAATGAGATGAGTTACTATGTTGGCCAGGCTGGTCTCAAACTCCTGACCTCGTGATCCACCCACCTGAGCCTCCCAAAGTACTGGCATTGCAGGTGTGAGCCACTGCTCCTGGCCAAGCCAGACCTATTAGTCAGGCTTGGGTGTGTCTCTGGATGGGTTAGCATCACATAAATAAAAAGACAAGCTATCTGGCTGGGCATTGCAAAGTGCTAGTATCACATGCGTGAGCCACCGGGCCTGGCTGTGCTTATGCTTGTACATGTCCATGTAAACATGTCTATGTACATTTTCATGACTGTGATTGCTTATTTGTGGGGAACACAGTTTGGGATATCTCATCTGTGCAACCCACCCAATGAACTGTGGGATGTGTTCTCACCATTAGCTCTATTAGCAATCTTTACCTGGACTGCCATCCTTAGACTTTTACTTCTACTTAAAAAATGGTATTCCACTAGAATGGTTAAGAATTCCAGCTCTGAGCTGGGCGCAGTGGTTCGCGCCTATAATCCCTGCACTTTGGGAGGCTGAGGCAGGTGGGTCACTTGAGGTCAGGAGTTCAAGACCAGCCTGAGACATGGGGTGAAACCCCATCTGTATAAAAAATACAAAAATTAGCCAGGCACGGTGGTGTGACCCTGTAGTCCCAGCTACTTGGGAGGCTGAGGCAGGAGAATCACTTGAACCTGGGAGGCAGAGGTTACAGTGAGCTGAGATCACCTGCCACTGCACTCAGCCTGGGTGAGGGGGTGAACTCCATTTCAAAAAAAAAAAAAGAAAGGCAGGTGCAATGAAACCATTACCTGTAATCCCAGCACTTTTGGGAGGCTGAGGCGGGTGGATCATGAGGTCAGGGAGTTTGAGACTATCACCTGGCCAACATGAACCCTGTCTCTACTAAGAATACAAAAATTAGCCAGGCGTGGTGGCGCATGCCTGTAATCCCAGGAGAATCACTTGAGCCAAGGGAGGCCGGGCTTGCAGTGAGAGCGAGATCAGCCACAACACTCCAACCTGAAGACAGGCCGAGACTCTGTCTCAAAAAAAAAAAAAAAAAAAAAAAAAAATTCCAGTTCTGGATTTGACAGTCCTGAGATTGAACCTTGTCTTGGCCAATTTCTAGCTCTGTGACTGGGACTAGTCTCTTAGTCTCTGCCTCCTGGAGTTGACGAGATGATACACATAAAGTATCTGATAGGTATGTGATGGTGGCTGTGTACATCTTCATATGCCAGTCAAGAACATCATCTTTTGCTCTTGTCTTTCTGTGGTAAAGGTTTTGTTTTCACTTCTAGGGCCTGCCGTTTGCTCTCAATGATAACGGTGGAATGCTAGTGCTTAACCTTGGAACTGCAGGCCCTCCTCACTGGTGTAAATAACCTCAGAAAGATAAGAAGAAAATGTTCCCACTTCTGTAACAGCAGAAAAATAGACATTAGTCTGCATCATAAAGATGGTTCAGATAAGGAGGTGAAGTTAGAACATCCACAAAAGTATAAAATTGACTCTTCTATCCAGTGTGAAGAGAGGGGTAAGAGTATTAGAAGCCCATTCTGATTTCTGTTATTTTACTCTTTTTTGGTTGCGCCATTGCAATCCAGCCTGGGCGCCGACAAGAGTGGAACTCCATCTCAAAAACAAAAACAAACAAACAAAAAACCCAAAAAACCAAAACATAAACACAAACATTCATCAAGACCATATACCCGGCCACAGACGTGATTGCAAATACACACGATTATACATAAAGGCACAGAATACATATAGAACCAGAGCGACAGGATAATACCCTGAAGATTGACTTCCTGTTTTCCTGGGGGAAGGAGGTTGGTGTGTAAGTATGTGGAAAGTGTGGGGTTCAGGGACCACACCTAAGAGCCACCGGAACTATCCCTTTCTATAGAAACAGGCTTCGTGGTGGATGAAGACCCCATCATGGGTTTCCACCAGATATTCCTATTAAAGAACATCTGCTGGGCACGGTGGCTCACGCCTGTGATCCCAGCACTTTGGGAAGCCGAGGCAGGAGGATCACTTGAGGTCAGGAGTTCGAGACCAGCCTGGCCAACATGGTGAAACCCCATCTCTACTAAAAATACAAAACTTAGCCGGGCGTGGTGGAGCACGCCTGTAATCCCAGCTATTCGGGAGGCTGAGGCAGGAGAATCACTTAAACCCGGGAGGTGGAGGTTGTAGTGAGCCGAGATCATGTCACTGCACTCCAGCCTGGGCGACAGAGTGAGACTCTGTCTCAAAAATAAAACCAAATCAAACCAAACCAAACCAAACATCAGTGAGGCAATGATGTTTGAGTTTGCACCAATGACATGTTCAGGCTTGCCCTGTACAACTTCAGCTGACCTCCTCTCCACCCAGCCCTCATGCTGCCTCCTCCTCCCTCCTCTTTCCAGAACTATTCCCACTGCTCCAGATGCTTCAGATACGATGCACAAATGAGCAGGGCCGCGGCGGGAGAGGGCACAGTGAGCTGCTGCCACCGAGGTGTTGTGTGTGACGTCTGGACGCTAGACTAGCTGCATCTGACGGGAGAAGTTTGTGTTGCACCAGCGCATGCCTTGGTAAGACTTAATGCAAAAGGTTGTCCTTTTTTCAGAAACACAAATCTGGCCAGGCGCAGTGGCTCACGCCTGTAATCCCAGCACTTCGGGAGGCCGAGGCAGTCAGTTCACGAGGTCAGGAGTTCGAGACCATCTTGGCCAACATGGTGAAACCCCGTCTCTACTAAAAATACATAAAAGTTAGCCGGGCGTGGTGGAGCACGCCTGTAATACCAGCTACTTGGGAGGCTGAGGTAGGAGACTCCCTTGAACCCAGGAGGTGGAGCTTGCAGTGAGCCGACATCGCGCCAATGCACTCTGGCCTGGGTGACAGAGCAAGACTCCGTCCCCCCCCCCCAAAAAAAAAAAAAATCTGACAAGTTGCTGTAGTAACCCAAAGAAAGAGAAGGAGAAAGCAGCTGCCTCACCCAGACAGAGTGGTTCTAATGTTTCAATGCCTCATGATACAATAAAACCACAAAAATTTTCGTAACAACAACAACAACAAAAAAAAAAAAAAAAGGAAAAGAAAGAGAGAGGGAAAGAAACAGGCCTCGTGGGATGCACAGTTTACTTCTCCGAGCAAACCCAGGACTTCAGAGTGGGTGGGAAACTCCCACAGCGCTTGGGAAACCGTCTGTAGCCTGTCTGGATTTTGGCCCAATTCTGTGTGATTTTGGTCGCTCTCTTCCTGTCTCAAAGTGCCAGCCACCTTCTCAATTTGGAGCTAGGCGCGGGATCCGCAAGGTGAAGATTAAAGTGTGCTCATCTCTTGGGCCCGCTGTAAGGTGATTCGCCCCCCACCTGCTGGAACTCCTCGCCCTGGACCACCAATCCCAGCATGCCTTGAGAGCGCGCGGGGGGCCTGGACGGATCCCGGGAGGTCCGGGTGGGCGCAGAAGGGCGGACCAGTGAAGGCTCTGGGAGCCCTGTCCCTGTTGGGTTCCTTTCCTCCGTGTGGTTCAGGGATTACCATTAGGGACTGTGGTACTTCTCCTGCCCCGAGCCCGAGATGCCTTCCACCCGCTGTGTTTTTAGGGGTGTGGCCCTGTGGGCTACATTTCCCAGCGTGCCCTAGGATCGTGGTCCTGACCTTTGCACTGCAAATTTCATTTCCCAGCATGCCCTGGGAGGTCACCCAGGGAAGCCTGGATATGGACCGTCTTTCACGGCTTCTGGGTTGCGGACTCAGTTTCCCATGGTGCCCTGGTGAACCCATTCATTCATTCATTCCAAAAATATTTGCGATCACGTACTCTCAGGTTCTGTTCTACGAACCAAGGACAAGTAGTGCACAGAAGACAAAGTCCCTGCCCTCGTGAAGCTTATTTCGAGTTAAGGGGTCAGGAAAAAACCCAAAATAAATAAAACCCAGCCGGGCGTGGAGGCTCACGCCCGACATCCCAGCAGGATTACAGGCCGAGGCGGGCGGATCACGAGGTCAAGGGATCGAGACCATCCTGGCCAACATGGTGAAATTCCGTCTCTACTAAAAATATAAAAATTAGCAGGGCGTGGTGGCGGGCGCCTGTAATCCCAGCTACTCTGGGGGCTGAGGCAGGAGAATTGCTTGAACCTGGGAAGCGGAGGTTGCAGTGAGCGGATATCGCGCCACTGAACTCTAGAGTGGAGACAGAGCGAGACTCCGTCTCAAAACAAACAAAACAAAATAAAACAACAATAACAAAACAACCCTGCCTCTCCCCGCACTCCCTCCCACGCGGCTGTCCAGTCGATTTCCTAACTGCCCTGGGGCAGCCTGCTCTTCGTCCCCTTTACCCGGTACTCTACGCTTCCTAGTATGCCGTGGGGCACCCCTCCGGTCTGTAGACTCCATTTCCCAGCATTCCCCGGAGGAGGCCCTCATTCGGTGATTTCCACTGGGCGCCTCGGAGCTGCGGACTTCCCAGTGTGCATCGGGGCACAGCGACTCCTGAAAGTGGCCAGGGGCAACTTCCGCTTATGGACTCCATTTCCCGGCGCTCCCCGCGACCTGCCCAGCACACCCTGGGGCAGCGCCGTGACGTCGGCGCGCCGGGCGGGGGCCGGGAGATCCCTGGGGCGGTGGGGGGCCAGCGGCAGTTCCCGGCGGCCCCCGGGGCGGGCGGGCGGCGGCGGCGGCGGCAGTTGGGGCTCGGCGCTCGCTCGCTGGCTGGGCGGGCGGGCGGTGCGATGTCCGGAGAGGATGGCCCGGCGGCTGGCCCGGGGGCGGCGGCGGCGGCTGCCCGGGAGCGGCGACGGGAGCAGCTGCGGCAGTGGGGGGCGCGGGCGGGCGCCGAGCCTGGCCCCGGAGAGCGCCGCGCCCGCACCGTCCGCTTCGAGCGCGCCGCCGAGTTCCTGGCGGCCTGTGCGGGCGGCGACCTGGACGAAGCGCGTCTGATGCTGTGCGCCGCCGACCCTGGCCCCGGCGCCGAGCTCGACCCCGCCGCGCCGCCGCCCGCCCGCGCAGTGCTGGACTCCACCAACGCCGACGGCATCAGCGCCCTGCACCAGGTCAGCGCCCCCTCCGGCGTCTCCCGGGGCCAGGCCCACCCTCCGCAGCGCCGCCTGGGGCATCCTCCTTCCCCGGTCCCGAGCCGCCGTTGCCAGTCTCGATCCGCCCCGTCGTTCCTAGCCTTGGGCTTTGCCACCCTATGCTGACACCCCGTCCCAGCGCCCCCTTACTAGCCCTCTTCGACCACCCCGCTTCCGAATTGGGGCTGCTTCAAGTGGCCCTGGGCTTTGCCACTCTGTGCTTACCACCCTGCCCCAGGCCTCCTTACCAGTCCCCTTCGATCTACCCTCTTCCGCATTGGAGTCGCTTTAACTGGCCCTGGCTTTGCCAGCCTGTGCTGACCCCTGCAGTCCCCCTTACCATCCCTCCCTCGACTTCCCCTCTTCCGATGTTGAGCCTCTCTAGCCGGCCCTGGACTTTGTCTCCCTCCCTGCCCTGCCCTCTCCTGAACCTGAGGCAGCTCCCATAGCTCACTCTGGTCTATCTCCCTGGCCCTGGCCATTGTCACTTTGCACTGCCCTCCTCTCACTGCCGAGTGCCCTTGCCGTGCCGCCTCTACTCTGCCCTCTAATGCGGCCGTCTCTCTCCTGAGTCCGGACCACTTTGAGCTCTACTGGCTTCTGCGCCGCCTCTGGCCCGCTGTTTCCCCTTTCCAGGCGGGTCCTGCTTTCACTGATCTGCATTCTCTCCCCTGAACCTGCGCCGCTTTCTGCCTGCAGCTTGTGGCCTGGGCCACCAATACGGCTAGGCCCAGATCCTTCCCCACCACCTGCTTCAGGTTCCAGCTTCCTCCAATCCCTCTTCCCCTTGCTCTGTGCTGTGCGTTGGTGCCCGAGGATGCTCTTTCCAGGGCACTTCCTTCTCGGCGCTGCACCACGTGGTGTCCTCGGAGCGGATCCTGCCCTTGTCTGGGTCCTCTCCGGGCATCTCTGCTCCCTACCCCAACCCCCATGCCATCTTCACTCGCCGGGTTCCCTTTTCCTTCTCCTTCTGGGGCCTGTGCCATCTCTCGTTTCTTAGGATGGTCTTCTCCGTGGGATGTCTCTCCCTTGCGTCCCCACCTCCCCTGCTTGTAGGCCTGCATCATCACCGTTTTTCCGGACAACCCCAAAGTCCCTGTCTCCCTGGCTTTAGCCACCTCTCCATCCTCTTGCTTTCTTTGCCTGGACACCCCCTCCTCCTGTGGATTTGGGTCACCTCTCACTTCTTTAATTCGGGCAGCTCCCATACCCCCTTTACCTCTCTAGTCTGTGCTCGCTCTTCCAGCCCCTGTCACGGCATCTTCCAGGGGTCCCAGAGCTCGGCTAGTCCTCTTCCTCCAAGCCGGGCCCCCATGTCCACTTCAGGACAAGGTCTTGTGTCCCAGAGCCGGGACCACCTTATATTCCCAGGGCCGATTCATATGGCTCTGGTTCCGGGTACTTTTCTCTGTCCCCTCCACCCCACCGTGGGGCCACTAGGGACAGGACTGGTGACAGAAAGCCCATCCTTAGGCCTCCTCCCTCCTAGTCTCCAGATATTGGGCCTGACCCCCACCTCCTTTTAAGCACATTCCTTATCTGGTGACACACCCCCATTTCCTGGAGCCACCTCTCTCTCCCGGCCAGAACCCCTAGGGTTTGCTTACTGATGGAGCCAGAGAGGATCCTGGGAGGGAGAGCTTGGCCGGGGGTGGGAGGGAAGGGGGATGCGCGACCTGCCGGTTCTCAGTGGCCGCCCTGCGCTGCCCTCTCCCGGAGCCTCTGGCGCGGCCGTCTGGTGCATTTCACTGATCCGGGTGCTGCTGCTTCCTTACGCTTCCCAAGAGGAGAAGCAGTTTGGAAAAACAAAATCAGAATAAGTTGGTCCTGAGTTCTAATTTTGGATCTTCACCTTTCTAGCCCTGAATTTGTACTGTTCCTCTGTGCATCAGTTTTCCCTGTGAGATAAGGCCAGTAGCCGCCCCGCCGTGGCAGGGCTGTGGCGAGGAGGGCGTGTCCGTGTGGAAAACTCCCTTTGTGAGAATGGTTCGTCCTAGGTGTTCACCAGGTCGTGGCCGCCTCTACCCCCTTCTCTTTCTCCATCTTTCTTTCCTTAAAGAGGCCCAGTGCTATCTGGGACATACTCCTCCGCCCGGAGCGGGGTCCCGGGGTCCCTCTTCCCTAAGGCCCTGCTCCGGGCCTCTGGGTTTGAGTCCTTGGCAAGCCCAGGAGAGGCGCTCAGGTTCCCTGTCCCCCTTCCTCGCCACCATCCCATGCCCCTGGCTCTCCTGCACTTTCCCTACAGGGGTTCCTGGCTCTGCTCTTCAGACTGAACCCCCTTCCCCTGCATCCCCCAGAGGCCCCAGGCCACCTAGTTGGCCTGGACCCGGCGAGAGGTCGCCCCAGCCCAGTCCACCAGGCTGGCTTTCAGGTGGATTCTCCTCCCACTGTGGGGTGACTGCTTGGCAAACTCACTCTTCGGGGTATCCCAGGAGGCCTGGAGTATTGGGGTGGGCTGGAGTTCAGGGAAGAGGGGATTCCCTTCTCAGGTTACGTGGCCAGCAAGCAAGGGAGCTGGGTTTGAGTCAGGTCTGGGTGTGGGGTGACCAGCTTATGCCGTTTGCCCAGAACAGCCTGGTTTTAACGCTGAAACCCTAAGTCCTATGAAAACAAGGACAGGATCACCGTCTCTGGGTGACTCTTGAGTCCCGGCCAGTTTCTCCACCTGGGGCTGTGTTTCTCCTGCATCCTTCTTGAGGCAGGTCCCCAAGCATCAGCCCCCTGCTATAGCAGTTTCCGAGTTCTTAGGGTACCCCATGTGGGTTTATCAACCACTTGGTGAGGCTGGTACACTCCCCCCATTCCTGCCCTCCCACTTCCTTAGTGGCTAGGGGATTGGGGGCTAGAGTAGGAGGGGCTGGGAGCCAGGGTTCTTAGGGCTGAACAGAGAAGAACTGGGGGCCTGGGCTTCTGAGCCTGAGGGAGGAGGGGCTGGGGGCCTGGGCTCCTGGGTCTGAGGGAGGAGGAGCTGGAGCCTGGACTCCTGGGTCTGAGGGAGGAGGGGCTGGGGCCTGGGCTCCTGGGTTTGAGGGAGGAGGGGCTGGAGCCTGGACTCCTGGGTCTGAGGGAGGAGGGGCTGGAGCCTGGGCTCCTGGGTTTGAGGGAGGAGGGGCTGTGGCCTGGACTCCTGGGTCTGAGGGAGGGGGTGCTGGGCCTGGACTCCTGGGTCTGAATGGGGAGAGGCTGGGGGCCTGGGCTCCTGCATCTGAGGACAGAAAGGCTGGGGCCTGGCCTCCTGGGTTGAGTGGGGGAGGGGATGGGCCTGGCCTCCTGGGTTAAATGGGGAGGGGCTGGGCCTGGACTTCGGAGTCCCTGGTGCCCAGGCCTCAGGCATCTTTCACAGGGATGCCTGTACTGGGCAGGTCCTTGAAAGGGAAAGGCCCATCGCTCTCCTTGCCCCCCTCCCCCATTGCCATGACAACTGGATGGAAATAAACGAGTCGAGTTCATCCCGTTCCCAGGGCACGTGCGGCCCCCTTCACAGCCGAGTTTCCATGACCTCATGCTCTTGGCCCTCGTAGCTCCCTCCCCCCTTCTCCAGATGGGCAGCTTTGGAGAGGTGAGGGACTTAGGGGGTAATTTATCCCGTGGATCTAGGAGTTTAGCTTCACTCCTCCCTCAGCTCCAGTTCAGGTCCCAGGGCCCATCCAGTGTCCACAAGGCCTGGGGCAGGTTTCTCCCCCAACCCCCTGGACTTTGGCTTTTGTCCCCCCAAGTTTTGGACTCCTAAAGGAAGAATGAGAAACGCTGGCCCGTGTAAGTCCCTGGCTGCAGTGCCCCGTGGAGAGGAGGCCTCAGTGAACAGGAGTGTGACAGCCTGGGGCCCGGACACACAGGTGTGCAGCTGTCATCTGGGAGTCCTGCCCGGGCCCCTGAGTCTGTCCAGCACAGAGCGGCCTTCCCCCACCCTGCATAGGCCTGGGCCCGCGGCTTCGCTCCTGCACAGTGTCTGCCGGGGTGGTTTCTAGGCTTGACCCTTGGAAGGACCTGGCTGAGTTTAAGGCAGGAGGGGCTGGGGCCGGGACTCCTGGCTCTGAAGGAGGAGGGGCTGGAACCTCTTCCCTAGTCGCAGCCCTGGAAGCGCCACCTGCGGGTGGTCAGGGGGTTTTGCTGTGTCTGACAAGTACCATGTGGGGTTCCTGCACCCGGATGAGAAGCCCCCTCCCTTCCCCGCTCGCTTCCTGTTTGCAGGTAGCCGGGAGTCCTTTTGTAGTTTCCACTGAGCGCGGAAGGCTTGTCGGACCTGACCATTGGGCAATCGGGGGTATCTTAAACAGCTGGCGGCCAGAGGCTGTTGGGGTCGTTTTCCCCACTGTCCTGGCACCGTGTCCCTGGATCTGTTTTCGTGGCTGCCTCTGGAGTCCTGCCTTGCTGGGACACCGTGGCTGGCGGAGGTGCGGCTGACGGCTGTTTCCCACCCCCAGGCCTGCATTGATGAGAACCTGGAGGTGGTGCGCTTCTTGGTGGAGCAAGGCGCCACTGTGAACCAGGCGGACAACGAGGGCTGGACGCCCCTGCATGTGGCTGCGTCCTGTGGCTACCTAGACATCGCCAGGTGAGGCAGGGGAGGGCTGGGCAGGACCTGGTCGGGGTGGGGGCCTGGACCCTCAGCCCTGACCAACCCCCACCCCCAGGTACCTCCTGAGCCACGGGGCCAACATCGCCGCCGTCAACAGTGACGGGGACCTGCCCCTGGACCTGGCCGAGTCGGACCCCATGGAGGGGCTGCTGAAGGCGGAGATCGCCCGCCGAGGTGGGCTCTGGTGTGCTGTGTGTGGGGTGGGGGACACCTCCTCACCTCTGGTCTCCAGGCTGAGAGCTTTAGAGGCCGCCTGGGCACCGAGGCTGACCCTGCTTGCTAGGATTGTCTTTCTGTGTGCCTCAGTTTCCTCACCTGTGAAATGGGGGCATGGAGGCCTGCCTCCAGGATTGCTTGGAGCCCAGCAGAGGCACAGAATAAGAACTCAAATTCCTACCAACTGGGATTGTGATTTCACTCCTTGAGTAGCTGAGGAGATTGAAATGCCAGGGCGGGGTGGGTGGGTGGTTGGACTCACCCTGAAGTGTGTTAGGTAGAATTGCTGGAACCCTGCCACAGGTCTTTCTGGGAGGGGATGCGTTTACTCGGGGGGGAGTAGGGGCATGCAGGGGTTGCCAGGGACTGGTCTCCCTGTCCTCTGAGACTCATGGTACCCCAGGAGCCTTCATATGGGGTCCAGGAGTCCCTGAAACTGTGGCCAGGTTCATTTTTCTAGAGAAGGGCTGTTGCTTCTAGCAGGTGTGTGATGGCCACACAGGATCCCTGGGTCCCCAGCGTGGCTTCTAAAGTCCTGGGCTCACCTCCCCGCTCTGCCTGTGACTGGCGACTCCAGGCATGTCCCTGCAGCTCGCTTCCCTGATTTCCTAAAACAGGACCACCGGCACCGCCGCATGGGGTGGTTGTCAGGATCTGGCTGGGTTTGGGTGGAAGGATGTGAGCATGGTTCCCTGCAGGTTCCGGGGGACCGTGTGGAAGGAAAGGAAGCCTGACGAGGAAACGAGATTCCGGCAGCCTCCCAGACTTCTGACGCGGCTGTCCTTACAGGGCCGCTGGCCAGGCTGAAAAAGGATAGGATTCCTCAGGGGTTCAGGGGGCCACAAGAGCCACACAGGAGGAGTAGCTAGTGAGACACGTGACGGCGGAGATCTGAGGTTTGGGAGCCCTTCTTTGGTTGAAATGGGGAGTGGCTCAAATCAGCCCTAGACCTGGATTCTTTCTCCTCCCTCCCCCCAAGTTTTTACTTTGGGAAAGCTTGAAATTTACAGAAAAGTTGGAACAATAGCATGTGACTACGCATATGACTTTCACTAAGTGTCACCAGTGTGTGGTGGTGGTTTTTTTTTTAGACAGCTTTTTGAGATATAATTCACGTACCCTACAATTCACCCAAAGTGCACACTTCAGTGCTTTTTAGTATATTCACAGGGTTGGGCATTCATGACCACATTGATTATAGAACATTTTCATCATCGCCCAACGAAACCCTGCAACCCCTTAGCCATCACCCCCAACCATGCAGCCCGCCCTCATGCAGCCCTCTCTGTCTTCTGTCGCTGTAGATTTGCTGTTTTGTATGCGTCACATAGAGCGAATCATACAGTATAGAATCATCAGTTGTTAACTTTTTGGTACATTTGTGTTCTCTCTCTCTGTCCCTCCCTTGCGATCTCTTCCCAGGTACAGACATGAACACATTTTTTCCTATGCTTCCTCCTCCTCTTTTTTCCTTCCAAATCTCCCTTCCTTTCTTCCTTCCCATCCCTGCCTTTCCATTCTTGAGCATTTTTTTTTTTTTTGAAATGATGGCATGACTTTCGGCTCAGGCTGCAGCGCTCTGTCCCCATGATGGCATGATTTCGGCTCACTGCAACCTCTGTCCCCATGATGGCATGATTTCGGCTCACTGCAGCCTCTGTCCCTCTGGGTTCAAGCGATTCTCCTGCCTTGGCTTCTGGGTAGCTGGGATTACAGGCGCCGCCACCACGCCCGGCTAATTTTGCATTTTTAGTAGAGATGGGGTTTCACCATGTTGACCAGGCTGGTCTGGAACTCCTGACCTCAGGCGATCTGCCGGCCTCAGCCTTCCAAAGTGCTGGGATTATAGGCATGAGCCCGGCTATTTTGAGACTGTGTTGCAGACATTGTAAATCTTCCCCTGATGCACAGCAGGTATCTCCTGCCACAAGGAAAACCTCCTGCAGAACCACAGTAGGGATGCAACACGTTACCCCCTGCGTTGACCTTGAGGCCACACTGTTACACACTGTGTTAACTTCGATGCTACACTATTACCCCCTGCACTAACCTTGATGCCACACTGTTACACGCCTAACTTCGATGCTACACTGTTACCCACTGCACTAACTTGCTTGAGTGTTCTGCGCTGTTGCAGCTGTGTTAAGTTTGATGCTACACTATTACCCACTGCACTAACCTTGATGCTGCACTGTTACACACTGTGTTAACCGATCCACTGTCCACTATTGCTGTTATTCTACTATTTACTATGTTCGTTTAATCTGCCCCACCACTACTTATTCTGCACCTTTATTACCTTCATGTTAAGTTTGTCACTACACTAATACCCACTACACCAACATGGCTTTTATTTACCCCTCAGTAACCCATTCACTACCTGTTACCCACTGCACTAACTATAGGTACTACACTGTTGCCTGCGTTTCTCCTTGAGATTCTTTGTCGCCTCTCCTCCTCTGGTTCAGGACCCAGCTAGGGATCCAGATCTGGGTGATTTAGGCTCCCTCTGTCTGGATCAGTCCTCCTCCTCCCTTGGACCTCAGGGAGGCGGGGAAAGGCCTCCAGGGGGTCCGTGACCTTCCTGACATTGTATTTTCCTGCAGAAATTGCTCATAACTTGCATCAGCTTCTCAGAGGGGGCCATGCTTCTTCCCTCCCATGGGGTGAGGAGAAGGCTGGAAGGGATACATTGGTGGGGGATATTGGCTTGTAGGATCAGCCGGGAACGAAGGCCACTGGTGCCACTGGAAAGACTCTCAGCTGTGCTGCTCAGGGTGGGGCTCTGCTGCCCCAAATCACAAAGCCTCTGCCTGTGACACCTCGTGACACCTAGTTCCACACAGGAGCCTTAGAGGGGCTGCAGTGCGCAGGACCTGGGTCACAGGCTGCACCCCAGCTCTAAGGCGGGCGGAGGCTTTTGGGCCCCCTGCAGGACATGCTGACATGATGCAGAATTCCCCGAGGTGCTGGCATCCAGACTGGTGCTGGCCATAGTGTGGCCCTGGCAGCCACTCACAGGCAGGGCTGGGAGAGCAGACAGACCGGCCACAGGTGCGGCCATCCCCTTTGCTTTTCCCTGGCTTACTTGCTGTTTTCCTCTCTCTGGGTCTGGGGTTCAGTGAGAGCACGTGATCTGCTCAGCCAGTCACCCCGTGGCCTGGAGCTACCGTTCCCTTCAACACCACGAAGGCCTCTGGCCCAGTCGACTCGGGCTGAATCGGGCATGAGTCTTTGCAAGAACCAAAACCATTCCGCCTGGCTCAGGCCAGAAAAGGCCATTCGAGGCCTGGAGCAGTGGTTCAGACCTGTAATCCCAGCACTTTGGGAGGCCAAGACAGGAGGATCTCTTGAGCCCAGGAGTTTGAGACCAGCCTGGAAACCTAGTGAGAACTCCTCTCTGTGAAACAAAACACATTAGCCAGGCGTGGGAATGCACTTGTGCTCCCAGCTACTCAGCAGGCTGAGATGAGAAGATTGCTTGAACCTGGGAGGTGGAAGATGCAGTGAACCACTGCCACTCCAGCCTGGGGGACAGGCCAGACCCTGTCTCAACTAAAATAAAACAAAAAAGGCAGGTTATGTACCCATGTTCATAGCATCGTTCACAATAGCCCAGAGGTAGGAGCAACCTCGTGCCCATCATCGAATGAATGGAAAATCAACATGCGGTCCTTCCATGCAATGGGATATGATTCAGTCTTAATCCCAGCACTTTGGGAGGCTGAGGTGGGCGGATCACCTGAGGTCGGGAGTTCGAGACCAACCTGACCAACATGGAGAAACCCTGTCTCTACTAAAAATAGAAAATTAGCCGGGCTAGTGGCATATCCCTGTAATCTCAGCTACTCAGGAGGCTGAGGCAGGAGAATCGCTTGAACCCGGGAGGTGGAGATTGCGGTGAGCCAAGATTGCACCACTGTGCTCTAGCCTGGGTAACAAGAGGAAACTCTGTCTCAAAAAAAACAAAACAAAACAAAACACGCAACGTAGATGAATCTTGAGGACGTTATGCTAAGTGAAGAGTGAAACTAAGCCAGTCACAGAAGGACAGTTACTGTATGATCCACATCTGTGAGGTATTCAGAATAGTCAAAATAACAGAGACAGGCAGTAGAGTGGCTGTAGCCCGGAACTGGAAGGACTGGGGAGAATAGGAAGTAGTTTAGTGGGTACACTTTTTTTTTTTTAATGATTTTTGTATTTTTTGTAGAGATGGAGTTTCACCACATTACCCAGGCTGGTCTGGAACTCTTGAGCTCAAGTGATCCACCCACCTTGGCCTCCCAAAGTGCTGGGATTACAGGTGTTAGCCATTGTCCCTGACCTAGGGTACACGATTTTAATTTTGCAAGATGAAAAAATTCTGGAGATTGGTTGCACAACAACCAATTGTGACTACTTAATGCCCCTGAACTGGGGTTAAGATGGTAAATTTTAGGCCGGGTGCGGTGGCTCACACCTGTAATCCCAGCACTTTGGGAGGCCGAGGCGGGCGGATCAACTGAGCTCAGGAGTTTGAGACCAGCCTGGCCAACATGGTGAAACCCCGTCTCTACTAAAAATACAAAAGTTAGCTGGGCATAGTGGTGTGCACCTGTAGTCCCAACTACTTGGGAGGCTGAGGCAGGAAAATCGCTTGAACCCGGGAGGTGGAGGTTGCAGTGAGCCGAGATCCCGCCACTGCACTCCAGCCTGGGCAACAGAGCAAGACTCCACGTCTCAAAAACAAACAAACAAACAAAAAAAAACATGGTAAATTTTTCGTATCGTGTATTTTACCACATTTTTTCCCCCAAGATGGAGTTTCACTCATATATATATATATGTTTTAAAGGCAATCTATGGCCTTATGTAGCTGAAGTCCATGAGTTCTATGGACTTCAGGCATAGTTTGATCCAGGGGCACAAGTGAAGTCCAGAACGTCTCTCCGTCACTCTGCTGCACTCCGTGCTGGCTTCACTCTTAGGCAGGTTCTCTCCATAAGGCACTCAGTGTGGGTTCTAACTGCAGGCCCATATCGCAGCCAAAACACAGCGCCTCTTTCCCAGTGCGTGATGCTCACGGGGCCACCCCGGTCAGATGGCAGCTCCTGAGCCCACCAGTGTTGCAAAGGTGACAGGAAGTCCTGGTGATGTGCCCACCCGGGAGCCAGGCTGTGGGCCCAGTCACACTGAAACCATGTGGGGCAAAGTGTGGGTGAGGAAAGTCAAGATGAGGTCACAGGGGAAGGGAGAATGGATTTTTTAGGCCCAAGCAGCAGCTGTGCTGCAGGGACACAGCAGTACCATGTCCTACACAGCAGGGACCCTCCCTGGCCACTTTGCACAGGGGCATGGAACTGGTGGGAATGAGACATGATGTTTTTGAAGCATTTGACGCCAACTCTCTTGGAATCCCAACATCCGAGTCAGCTGGACGAGGGGGCGTTACACTTGGAGGCAGGCGGAACTGACCATTGGTTCGCTCCAGGTGCTGACAAGGGTGGACATGGGAGCTGCTTTCTGCCTGGTGGGAAAGGCGATGATTACAGCTACTTTGGGAAATGGTTGATCGGCATCGATTATAGCCGAAGGCCCCATCTTTGCCTTGTTCTAGCAGTTCCACTCCTGGGCAGCCTGAGAGAGGCCTCCCCGCCCATGGACGAAAGTTCATCGTAGTATTGTGTGCAGTAGTACGAGGTTGGAGCCACACTAAAGAGAGAATGGATCAATCACTAAACTAAATGAGTGATCTAAGCAGGGGTCAGCAAACTTTCTCTATAAAGGGCTAGACAGTGAATGTTTGAGGTGTTGCAGGACACACCGTCCCTGGCCCAACCTTCTACCCCGGCACCACTGTTCCACCAGTGCTGTGGAGGGGACACTGCCAGGGACGGTGTGTGAGTGAATGGGAGTGACTGTTCCGTCCCTGGCACCACTGTTCCACCAGTGCTGTGGAGGGGACACTGCCAGGGACGGTGTGTGAGTGAATGGGAGTGACTGTGTCCCGTTCCACTTTTATTGACAAAAACTGCCTTTCAGAATAGGCAAATCCATGGAGACAGAAAGACACGGGTGCAGGCTGGGGGGAGGGAGGTCTGAGAAGTGACTTTTTTTTTTTAAACATAGGATCTCACCTGCCTCCCTGGCTGGAGTGTAGTGGAGTGATAATGGCTTACTGCAGCCTTGACCTCCTGTGCCCAAGTGGTTCCTCCCACCTCAGCCTCCCAAGTAGCTGAGACCATAGGTGTGCACCACCACACCCAGCCAGTTTTATTTTTCTAGAGACAGGGTCTCCCTGTGTTGCCCAGGCTGTTCTCAGACTAGTGGGCTCAAGTGATCTCCCATCTTGGCCTCCCAAAGTGCTGGGATTACAGGCATGAGCCATGGTGCCTGGCTGGGAGTGACTTCTTGGATACAATATTCGTTGGGGATCATGAAAAAGCTCAGGAAGTAGATAGTGGTGATGGTTGCACAATATTGGAGGTATCCTAAATGCCACTGAATTGTGCACTTTAAAACAGGGAAGTTGATACATTTTATGTTGTCTATTTTACCACTGCCACCACAACAAAAGATAAAGCACAACAGGTGGTGAGCACCCACAAGCTATAGCTTGCTGACCCCTGGTCAAGGGCTCTGTCTACAGCCACAGACAGATCTCAGCAACATGTTTTTTTTTTGGCATTGAGTCTGCCGCCACCCAGGAGGTGGCCGGATCTCAGCTCTCACTGCAAGCTCCGGCCCTGGGTTCACGCCATTCTCCTTCTGCCTCAGCCTCCCGAGTAGCTGGGACTACAGGCTCAGCCACCTCGGGCCCGGCTAGTTTTTGTATTTTTGTAGAGACGGGCTTCACTGCAGTCAGCCAGGATGGTCTCGATCTCCATCCTCGTGATCCTACTCGCCTTGGCTCCCAAAGTGCTGGGATTACAGGCTTGAGCCATCAAGGCCGGCCAGCAACATATGAGCACAAAAGCAAATCGCAGGATGCAAGCGCACATGCAGAGGGTGCTGACCGTGGTTGAGTAAAAAGCCAGTCACCCTCCCTCCCCGTCCCTGAATTGAGACCCATCCGCCCATAATAGGATTGAACCGCTGGCTTAATTCTTTTACAGAATGACACAGCCAGGCTCAGTGGCTCATGCCTGTAATCCCAGTACTTTGGGAGGCCAAGGCAGGAGGATCCCTTGAGCCTGGGAATTCGAGGCTTCAGTGAGCCATAATTGCACCACTGCACTCCAGCCTGGTTGACAGTGTGAGATCCTGTCTCCAAAAAAAGAGGGGGATCAGATGCGGTGGCTCACACCTGTAATCCCAGCATTTTGGGGAGGCCGAGGCGGCGGATCAATGGCCTTCACACCAGCTCTGGACCAACATGGTGTCCCCATCTCTACTAAAAATACAAAACAAATTAGCCGGGAAGGCAGAAGGGCGCCTATCCAGCTACTGAAGACGCTTGAGGCAGGAGAACCGCTTGAACCCAGATGAGCTTACAGTGAGCCGAGATCGCAAGCCACTGCACTCCAGCCCCAGGATAGAGCGAGACTCCGCCAAAACAACAAACAAAAAGAACTGCTTGAGGGCAGAGTTGCAACCAGCCTGGTCAAAATCAGAAGACCTCTACCTCCCTCATCTCTATAAAACAGCACAGCCAGCTGTGGCTCGCCTGTAATCCCAGCACCTTTGGAGGCCGAGATCGGCAGATCACGAGGTCAGGAGATCGAGACCATCCTGGCTAACAAGCAAAGGAAACCCCGCTCACTAAAAAATACAAAAAAAAAAACTAGGCCAAGGTGGCTTGTAGTCCCAGCTACTCCAGAGGCTGAGGCAGGAGAATGGCAACCCGGGAGGCGGAGCTAGCAGTCAGCTGAGATCCGCCACTGCACTCCAGTCTAAGGGTAGAGCCAGATCTGCCTCAAAAAAATAAAAATAATAAATAAAAATAATAAAAATAACTAGTGGTATGTATGTCTGTAGTTCGAAGCATTTGGGAGGCTAAAGTGGGAGGATGACTTAAACCCAGCAGATGGAGGCTGCAGTGTGCTATGATTACGCCACTGCACTCCACCCTGGGTGACAGAGTGAGGCCCTGACTGTTTAAAAAAACGCCACACACAGTGGCTTCACGCCGCATCCCAGCACTGGAAGGCCAAGGTCGAGGGATTGCTTGAGCCCAGGAGATTGAGACCAGCCTGGGCAAGATATTGAGACTCCATCTCTGTTTATTTTTGAAAAAAAAAAAAAAAGATCAAAGTAGAGGCTCACACCTGTAATCCTGGCACTTTGGGAGACTGAGGCAGGTGGATCACCTGAGGTTAGGAGTTTGAGACCAGCCTGACCAACATGATGAAACCCTGTTTCTGCTAGAAATGCAAAAATTAGCTGGACATGGTGGCAGGCGCCTGTAATCCTAGCTACTTGGGAAGCTGAGGCAGGAGAATCACTTAAACTCGGTAGGCAGAGGTTGCAGTGAGACCCTGTCTCCAAAAAAAAAAAAGAGAGTTTATAGCATGTAAAAGAATAAGTATCGGCTGGCTGGGTGGCCTCAAGCCTGTAATCCCAGCATCTTCTTGGGAGGGCCGAGACCTGGCTGATCACGCAGGTCAGGAGATCGAGACCATCCTGGCTGACATGGTGAAACCCCTCGCCTCTACTAAAATACAAAACTTAGCCGGGCGAGGTGGTGGCTCGTTGGTCCCAGCTGGCTCGGGAGGCTGAGGCAGGAGAATGGCGTGAACTCCAGGAGGCTGAGCTTGCAGTGAGCTGAGATCCGCCACTGCACCTCCAGCCTGGGCGACAGAGGTGAATTGGCTCAAAAAAAAAAAATAAAATAAAATAAAATAAGTATCCTCAGAGGCTGTCAGTAGATACGATTTCAGCCTCAACAAGGGTACCTATTTTGATCCAAAAAATCAACTTATATTTAATTTTAGGTCATTACTTGCCTTTTACGTCTATAATACAGTGCAGCAATTGGAGTACATGAAATTGACTGGTTGGGAAGCAACAATTGGAGTACATGAAATTGACTGGTTGGGAAGCATGCTTTTCCCAGATTGCTTGCTGTAGGTGGTCGCATGTTTGCAAACGGGTAGAACACCTGGGTAGGAAAGGAGCTGTTGCACTAATGGCACAAGTCCTTCATTTAGTGGCTTTTTGCTTGGTTTATTCTCCTCATGAGAAAAGTGGTAATGGTGATAAAATGTATGAAGATGCTGGATTAAGATTATATTGGGGGGCGACACAACAGCTCATGCCTGTGATCCCAACACTTTGGGAGACCAAGGCGGGCAGATCACCTGAGGTCAGGAGTTCGAGACCAGCCTGCCCAATGTGTTGAAGCCCTGTCTCTTCTAAAAATACCAAAATTAGCTCAGCATGGTGATTTATGCCTGTAATCCCAGTTACTTGGGAGGCTGAGGCAGGAGGATCTCTTGAATCTTGGAGGCGGAAGTTGCAGTGAGACTGTGCCACTGCACTCCAGCCTGGGTGACAGAGTAAGACACTGGCTCCAAAAAAAAAAAAGTTATATTGGGAGTGACAGGAAAAGTTAGATGTAGGCCCGGCGCGGTGGCTCACGCCTGTAATCCCAGCACTTTGGGAGGCCGAGGTGGGCGGATCACAAGCTCACGAGATCGAGACCACGGTGAAACCCCGTCTCTACTAAAAATACAAAAAAAATTAGCCGGGCGCGGTTGTGGGCGCCTGTAGTCCCAGCTACTCGGGAGGCTGAGGCAGGAGAATGGCGTGAACCCGGGAGGCGGAGCTTGCAGTGAGCCGAGATCGCGCCACTGCACTCCAGCCTGGGCGACAGAGCGAGACTCCGTCTCAAAAAAAAAAAAAAAAAAAAAAAAAAAGAAAAGTTAGATGTAATTGAGCACTGGATTTGCTCAGTAAACTTCAGGTTTATATATATATATGTTAGGTATATAGGAAATATATGTATAGTATATATATATAGGAGATTGTGTGTGTGTGTGTATGTGTGTGTGTGTATATATATATGGTTTTTTTTTTTTTAGAGTCTTGCTGTGTCGCCCAGGCTGGAGTACACTGACGTAATCTCGGCTCACTGCAACCTCCGACTCCTGGGTTCAGGCGATTCTTCTGCCTCAGCCTCCCAAGTAGCTGGGACTACAGGCGCCCACCACCACATCCGGCTACATTTTTTTTTTTTTTTTTGTAATTTTAGTAGAGATGGAGTTTCACTATGTTGGCCAGGCTGGTCTTGAAGTCCTGAGCTCGTGATCCACCTGCCTTGGCCTCTTAAAGTTGCTGGGATTACAGGCGTGAGCCACTGCATCCAGCCATGGTTTTATATTAAAAATAATAAAAGTAAGGTGACTTTCTGGTTGAGATGGGGAAAGGCCTGTGATCTCCATTTTCCCAGTGCTTAGCGCTGACTCAGAGACCCCGAGTGGGACACGTGACTGCGTGGAGCACAGTTGGGAAACAACTGGGCTAGTCTAGGCCTCCCACGTCTCAGAGGGGAGCAGCGGTGAAAGCTCTGGGCAAGTCACAGGGCCGAACCCCGGCCAGCCCAGTGTATAACCCTGGGTATTCCAGGTCGTGGGATGAGTCCCACCCCTCAGGCTCCCTTTCTCCCAGAAGGTGGACGCTTTAGGCAGCCACATGGCGTAGGGAGGAATTGGCATTTTATGACATTGCTGTTGAGCTAATGAAGCTAAGAGTCCACCCGCAAAAAGACAGGCGCCTCTGTCTCTGCATGTGGTTGCTGCCAGTGTTACATTGAGGATGAGGCATCGGCCAATAAATCGACCATGTCTTGAGCAGTCTTCCCTGATCTGTCCTCCTTTCTTTTTAAACGACAATGTATGATCAGGTATTTCCTGTGAATAACAGCCTTTAGCTAGACCCACACAAGTTTTGATGTATTCTTTTTAATTGTCATCCGGCAAAATATTTCCCACTTTTAATATTATTTATTTATTTTGACGACAGGGTCATACAGTCAAGCCCAGGCTGGAGTGTGAAAGTGGCGAATTGTGGCTCACTGCAGCCCTGGGAACCCCAGGCTCAGGTGATCCCCACTTAGCCTCCTGATTGAGTGGGACTACAGGCACCACCATGCCCTCCGCCACTTTTTGTAGAGACAGTGTTTCACCATGTTGCCCAGGCTTGTCTCAAACTCCTGGGCTCAAGTGATCTACCTACCTCAGCCTCCCAAAGTGCTGGGATTGCAGGTGTGAGCCACTGTGCTTGGCCTAATTTCAAAATATACAGGACTTCTCTAGTCATCATTTTGTTACCATTTTCCTGGCTTAATTGCATTGTGGTCACAGAATGGGTTCTATATGATTCTAGCTTTTGAAATGTATTGTTTTGCCTCACATACCCCAGTATATGTAAGTTGGAAAAGAATGGAGTCGTCAAGTACAGTGTTCTCTGTAGGTTATTAGGTCAGCCTTGTAATCATGCTGTTTTATTTGTAGTGCTTCTTTATCTGTAGTGATATTTCCCCCGCTGCTTATTCTGTCAGTTACTATGAGAGATGCGTTTAAATTCTTGCTATGATTATGGACTTTGTTTCTTCTTATAGTTCTGTCAGTTACAATTGTATATATTTTAAGACTGGATTATTTGGTACATATATAGTTTATTTTTGTTTTTGAGATGGAGTCTGGCTCTCTGTCACCTAGGTTGGAGTGCAGTGGTGTGATCATAGCTCACTGCAACCTCTGCCTCTTGGGTTCAAGCAGTTCTCTTGCCTCAGCCTCCCCAGTAGCTGTGACTATGAGAGTAAGCCACCACACTTGAAAATACTTTTGTATTTTCAGTAGAGATGGGGTTTCTCTATGTTGGCTAGGTTGGTCTTGAACTCCTGACCTCAGGTGATCTGCCTGCCTCAGCCTCCCAAAGTGCTGGGGTTACAGGCGTGAGCCACTGCACCCAACCAAAGTGCATGTAGAGTTTAAATTGTTAGGGTGCACGTTCCCTTTCTGTCATCCTCACCTCAGTCTTGGGTCTTATTTTGTTCCTATTTGGCTGCCTTTCCCCTTTCTATTAAAGTTGTTGGTTCCAGTTCTCATCCTCAGGCTCCTCATTCTTTTTTCAGTTCCCTCTTCTCTCTTTCATGACTTATACTTTATTATTTAGTATAAAAATGAAGTTAACATGAATTCCTCCCTCTCTCTGCTCACCTCTCCGTTGACAGTTTTTAGTCAGGTTTTCTCAGTGAGGTACATGAGATGACTCTAACAGCTCCAGACCGCTGTCCGTTCTGCTCAGCACCTGCTGCTGAAGTAGAGCTCCTGGACCTCTGTATCTGGCCCCAGTCCCAGCTCTGTTGCTGACTGGGCCCATCCCTGAGCTGATCCTTTCGACAAGGGGGACTGGAAACTGAATGGTTGGGCCTGGTGATGTGCCCAGGCCTGCAGGCCGTGTCCTTTTCCTCCCATGGCTTCCACCCCTGAATCCTGGAGGCAGCTGCTTCTCCTCCACTGCACCTGCATCCCGGCCAGCAGGAAGAGAGGGGCGAAGGAGCAAACACCCACTCCTTTCCAGAGAGCAGTCGGCAAGTGGCACGCACCACTTAATGCCACGACCCTACTCACATGACCACTCCTCGCTGCAAGGGACAGTTGGAGATTTGTCTTCAGCTGGGTGGCCTGTGTCCGGCCGGGGGGCCTGTGTGGGTACTGTTAGTAAAGGGAGAGATAGAGTCCATATTCGTGGGCAACCTCATTCATTCTCTGCCATAGAACTGAAGCACTTTGGACTTAGAAATATTCACTGATTATAATTCCATTACTGCTCCTTTGTAAGGGTACATGTTTACACTCAAATCTATTGACTGCATTTTTAATTTTATTTATTTATTTATTTTGAGACGGAGTCTCACTCTGTCACCCAGGCTGGAGTGCAGTGGCACGATCTCCACTCACTGCAATCTCCATCTCCCGGGTTCACGCCATTCTCCTGCCTCAGCCTCCCGAGTAGCTGGGACTACAGGTGCCCGCCACCACACCCGGCTAATTTTTTTGTATTTTTAGTAGAGACGGGGTTTCACCATGTTAGCCAGGATGGTCTCGATCTCCTGACCTTGTGATCCGCCCGCCTCGGCCTCCCAAAGTGCTGGGATAACAGGTGTGAGCCACCGAGCACGGCCATTTATTTTTATTTTTATTTTTGAGATGGAGTTTCACTCTGTCATGCATGCTGGAGTGCAGTGGCTCAATCTCAGCTCACTGCAGCCTCTGCCCCCTGGGTTCAAGCACTTCTCCTGCCTCAACCTCCTGAATAGCTGTGATTACAGGTGTGTGCCACCCTGCCCAGCTAATTTTTTGTTTGTGGTAGAGACAGGTTTTGCCAAGTTGGCCAAGATGGTCTCGAACTCCTGACCTCAAGTGATCCTCCCACCTCAGCCTCCCAAAGTGCTGGGAATTACATGGGCATGTTTACCAGCCTGAAAGCCTGACTGTGACATTTTAAAAAGAATGTAAATCTGTATCTGCACTGCATCTGTGCTCAATGCCTGTAATCCCAGCACTTTGGGAGGTTGATACATGCGGATCATGAGGTCAGGAGTTCAAGACCAGCCTGGCTAACACAGTGAAACCCTGTCTCTATTAAAAAATACATAAAAATTAAAGCCAGCAAAAAAGAGCCCCAGCCCGTAATCCCAGCACTTTGGGAGGCCGAGCGGCGGATCACGAGGTCAGGAGATCGGTGACCATCCTGGCTAACACGGTGAAACTCCTTGGTTCCTACTTTAAAAATAGGAAAAAACTAGTCGAGAGGTGGTGGGAACAAATCCGTAGAGGCTGGAGGTGCAGGGTTTGCGGTTCCGGAGTGAGCTGTGGCAGTGGCTTTCGAGATTCATGACGGTCAGTTTGGCGAGTAGAGCGGACCCATCCCTGCAGCAACAGGTTTCTGCGCGTTCGGCCCCAGCTACTTGGGCTGAGGCAGGGGAAGAAATCGGCATGAACCCAGGAGGCAGAGGGGTTGGCAGGAGTGACCCGCCGCACCTGCAGCTCATGAAGGCGTGAGACTCTGTCTCAAAACAAACAGAACAAAACACCAAGGGAGTAGAGGTATATGTTTGATGATATTGATTCGGATGTTTTATTTTCGAGCCCCCGCTGTGCCAGGCAGTCTGTTAGCCGCTGTATGAACTGGGTAAAATGCTAGGGACCGGCCCAGACCGGAGGTAATGGTGACCTGAATGCCTTTTGCTGGCTGCAGCCGCCGTCCCGCACCGCAGCCCCGTCTCCCGCCCGCCGGGAGCATCCCTGGCTGGTGGAGAACTAAAATGCCCCGGCTCCCACCTGTAGTGAATCTGTCCCACGAACCACCAATAAGATGCAAATATTAGTGATGGAGAAGACAAGTGGGGATGGAGGAGGGGCTTGGGGTCAGGAGATACAGTGAAGGGGTGGTGACTGCCAAAAAGGCCTCAAGGGATGTTGTGAGGGTCAACAGAAGAAAAGCCTCAATGGGAGAGTAGTGGCAGAGGGGATGCGTACGGTGGGCGCCTGATGAGGGGAGCAGCGGCGCAGAGTTCTGGTAAAGTGTTCCATGGCGACGCGCGCAGAGGCTCAGGTGGGCTCCGGCAGGAGCAGTAAGTGCAGAGGCTCGCGGGCGCCCGATGGAGAACAGCAAGGCCGAGGCCTGTGGCGGGTGGGCTGCCTTTGGGAAATAGCGCCAAATGCATTGTGCAGAAAAGGGGTGAGCCCCAAAGGTGCTGCGTGGGGAAAGAGCAGGAGGGGCGAGGTGGCAATTTTGATAGAGGGATTCCAGGGCGCAGCTCTTCAGAGAACATCCCAGGGTTCATCTCGGCCCGCCTGCTCTCTACTGATTATGAACTGGCCCTCAGTTCTCCCAGTGTCCCACCCCAGCTGAGCTGAGCCCTTGGTCCTGTCCTGCCTTTGCCCTCAAATCTGAATGGTTTGTCAGTGGTTATTGTTTTCTCTAGGAAATTTCTGAGTGAGGGTTTCTCACAGCCTGGGGCTGTCACAAATTAAATATCCTTTTCCTCTTTGTGGGGTAGCTGCTGCTGAGCTGCTGGTGTGTGGAGCCGCCTCCTGGCCTCCACCTAGCCGATGCTACCTAGCCTCTAAGCGCCAGGTTGCTATGACAACAAAATGCCCTGGCTGGGAGTCACTGCTTTTGGCTTGCAGCCCAGGTCCTGCCCTGAGACAGAAATTCTTTGGGGTCCAATCCTTCCGATAGGATGCGGAGGGCTGGCACAGGGTCCTGCACCTGCATTCGGGCTGCCTCCTTAGCACTTACTCGCTGCTACCTTTGGAATCCCATACAGCCAGGGTGTAGACTCCCCTGCCGCACCCAGGAGGCCAGTTCCAGAGGCCACCTCCAGCAGGGCCAGGGGCTTTAGCCATGTAGCCAAGGGTCTTAAGGGGAGGGATAAGGCTCTGGTGCAGGCCCTTGTACAGGGACGCCAAGTGGCCTACCAGCCCGTCCAGGGCATCTTTAGTCCTCGTGGGACCGGGACTCCCAGCCACGCACCACTGGCCGGCCCCCAGCTCCCTGGACCCTGAGGCACCTCCCGGCCCCCAGGTTGCTCCTTCAGGGCTGCCACACCACATTTTCCCGGACGGGACGGCTGACTCCCCTGCATCGCTGGCGCATGTTTTGAGAGGCCTGCCCTGCTGCAAGCCCAGCAATGCATGAACGCCGGCCCACTGCCGGGTGAGGGCCAAAGCCTGCAGGCAGAATCACGCCTCCCAGCCAGCCCGCTCCTCCCCGACGGCAGGTGTGGGCAGCGGCCCTGTGACCTGGCTGGGATGAGGAAGTGTGCTGGAGCCTGCTGGAGGAACTGGCCCGGAAACAGCAGCATTGCTTCAGGCTGTCCCAGACTCCATGTCTCAATTCTGTAGGAGGAGGGGTGCAGAGGGGGTATCCCACCCCGACGACACCCACCACCCCAGCCGGTGGTGAGATCCGCTCCCCTTCCCACAGGACTCCAGGCCCTCCAGCCCTCCCAGAACCCAGCCAAAGTGCTAAGGATAGAGACGTGGGGTGAGCCCCACCCGGGCCCGGGTGGAGCAGCAGTAGTCGATCTGATAGGTTGTCTGACACTCAGGATGGGGCTGAATAAATCCGCACCACTAACCTCATCGCCCTGTGCCTTGGCAGCAGCCAAGTGTGCAGGACTGTCCTGACTTAGGGCTGGGCTGGAACACTCGCAGGTGCTGTCTCTAGCTTATCCTTCAAAGTGCCTCAAATGGGAAAGTGCCTGGAGCTAGTGAGCTAGTGAGTCCACGACTGCCTAAGAATCCTGGTTTGCCATAGATCCGCCGCAGGAGTCCCAGGCCATGCCACTTTCCTCTCCAGGGCCTCTCAGTTTCCTCATCCGTCGTAACGGGAATGGTGGTACATGGTGCACACCTGTGGCAGGGTCGTGTGACATGTGGTCAGCTGTCAGGGAGCTCGGGAGCGCCACGGAAGCACGATGCGACAGGAAGCCCCTGCAAGGCCAGGCCTAGGGTTTGGCATAAGGCGCTGGCAGCAGAGTGGGAGATAGCTTCCTTTTTGAAAGGCTGGCAGGATAAGGTGGAGGGGCTGGATGATGAAGAGAAGCAACGCAGCGCGTTCCGGCAGCCCAGACGAGTGGTACAGGGCAAACCCGGGAGGGATCTCATGAGTGCCAGGCGAGGAGAACGGTCTGAGGGCGGGATAATGCGCCAAGGGGGGTTTTACCGGTGGGGTGAGACTGCAGGTGGGGTCTGAGCCCAGCCTGGAAGCGGCACCGGGGATAGTTTCGAAGACGGGAGTGCCGAAGAGTTTGCGAAGGGCAGGAATGAAGGGCCCCTCCCACGGGCAACTAATAGCGCAGAGGCCCGAAGGTGTGAAGATAGGCAGGAACTGTGGGGTCGAATACAGTGGTGAACTGTGGAAAAGGGGTGGAAGACGTGCGGTGGTGAACTGTGTAAGGTGCAGCAGCGGCACTCGCAAGATGTGAAGACGGTAAGAACCGTGCAAAGTGCAAAGACCTGCGTTGAATCAGGGAAGGGTGGAAGGAATCAGGGGAAGGAAGGAATGGAAGGAAGGAATGGAATGGAGGAATGGAATGGAAGGAATGGAAGATCTGAAGGAACTGGGGGAATGTGTGAAGATCAGTGAAAGAAGGTGGAAGATGGTGGTGGAATTGTGGAAGGAACAAAGAAGGAAGAACTGGTGGAAGGAAGGTGGAAGGAAGACCCCCATGGAAGGAAGATGGAAGGAAACTGGAATCAGGCTGGAGGGGCCCCAGGTGGTCGGAACCGGCCGGATGGATCGAGTGGAATCAGGCGGATACCGAA